>NC_028643.1:64762510-64769314 GCF_001406875.1 Solanum pennellii | reverse complement strand
GGGGGGGGGGGGGGGGGGATAAGACCCTAGTTAAGCTTATGTGTGCCTTTCAAATTATGTTCATAGTCTATAGAGTACTTGTTCCTTATCCCAACAATAATCTCTACACTTGGTATAAATTCTTGTTCTTGTTTGTCACAATATTAGAGGCAGTTAAACTTTTTTTACTATTATAATAAATGCATTCATGCTTGACTGATAAGTTTTCTACTATCAAGTAATAGATATTCACCTTTTTTGAGTCATTGTCATGGCAATTAATGTACTTTGTTGTGAGTCATTCTTATTATTATTAATGTAATTAATCGGGTAAATTATTTAATTTAGAACTAGCTAGCGAGTCCTCTAGATTTTACTATTTTGTGGGTTCAAACATCTATTTTCTTGAAAAACCAAAGTAAAAGTGTTGAGAAATCATAACTTAACTAGAATTTTCAGTTGTCTTATGTTTTTTGATGACCAATGGAAAAAATTAGGAATTCTACCTATATGAATTCTTTGAATGATCGAAAACGATTCTTCCTCATACGGATTCCTGCTTGGCCAGGTCAAAATTATAGATTATTCTTATTCTATAATCTTTTCAAGTTTTCTATATTCCATTTAAATGTTAGCAAATCTAATAAATGCTTGTTAGGAATTGGTGTTGTTCTTTTTGTTTCTAATCAAGCAAAGAAATAGCAAAGAGTTCCACTTGATTTGTAATTGATCGATCAGTTAATCTTTCTAAAATCTTGCTAGTGGAAGTAAGAGTAGCAAGGTTAGGACCGCATATAAATATAATACGGGAAAGCCATTTTATTCCCTTGAAGTTTGTCTAGTTGGGAAAGCCAGAACTCTTGTAAACCAGCTTGATAAAGGGTAGTGGTTGGGACAGTCTCAGTACCTTTCCTATAACTATTTTTTTGAAATCGCTAATCAGAACTCTGTGGTGACCGTAAATGATCAAGAGTTTGCTTCTTCTTCATCTATACTCCAACTCAATGAGGTAATTGTCACGCCCGAGCCTACATCCTAGGTGAAACTGTCACTCAAAGACCATTGTTGTCCCCAAACAAACCCTTGACCTGACTTACTTAACTCATCAGAAGAAATATACATATTAATAAAGATAAGTAGCACTTAACTAGCTGAATTCTGTAATAAAATAACTAAGAATCCTTAAAGGTTCAACATTCAACTTAGCCAAAAGTGGCAACCCAAGTCTTAACAATAAGAAAGGATAATGCAAAAGAGTCACTGGACTAACATTTGACTGTCTATAAGCTTCTAAAATAAGTGATATGGATGTTGAGACAAACCCCACAATATCCTAAACTAACTAGAAAGTAATGAAAATAGATCCTCCGGAATGCAAGGAGGTTCACCAACTAACTCTGAACTACTTATTGGATCGATGGTGTGCTGGAATGTCTATCCTAGTTACCTATGTCTACATCACAAGACAATGCAGGCAAACTGGAATCAATAAATTGAATGTACAAGTATGCGAGTTGAAATACTAAAACAACATATTTTTGAAAGAGATTCTAAAAGAAACACTTACATTGGCTCTCCTAAACTCATGAATTCTTAAGTAAACTCATTTCAATATAAAGATATATAAAACAAGTTATATATAAAGAAAAGTTGTTAAAAACATGATGTCAACTCTATGTATATAACAAGGATACAACATAACTCTTAAATGTATGTGAAAATATAATAAATTGATGTATATAAAAATACAATAACTTGTGGGGGAGATTTTCTAACCATCAACCCTCACAAAGAGTTATAGTGATGATACACCAATCTACCTCACGCTGCCAGTGCATACCACATCCGGCTAAAGGTATAGGACCTGAACTACTGAGTGGATCCACTAGTCTATTGTGAAAATGATTACTCTAAAAAGTATGACTCTTTTTATGCATCGTGGCTACATTGAATTTTATGGAGACGTGAGATATCTCAACTAATGGTCGCCCCCAATTCAGTGCTCAATACTACTCCCAAAATATACTAACTCTTATATTTTAAACATATACTTCTTCTGTGATTTGAGATTAGTGATCAAAAACATAGTTCAAAGGCTTTCTTGGAAATCTCAGTTTCCTTTCTTGCTTCATTTAGAAAGCTATTACTCTTTTTGAAAAATAGTCCGAAGGCTCTTTGGAAATCTCAGCTTCCATTCTTATTTAAATATGAAAACATTTTAAATTTCTTTGGGAATACATAGTCCTCATATACTTCTTTGAAGAAAAAAACATCAACTTTACTCTTTATTGAACTCAAAACTTAAGTCTTTAAAACAAAGTTAAAACATTTGTGACAAACATTTGAAATCATTAAGAACTTATCCTAACTTGACTCTTAACTGATCTTGACTTGACTCTTAATTGATCTTTACTTTACTCCTAACTAATCATTGAATTAAATTAGGGATTGAAGGATTAAGATTTGTGTTTAGAAAGATCTCATGATGTTTAGGAATGATTTAGATAGCTAAACATGAGAAAATACCAAAAGTCCAATTACGATGTTGGGCTCGCGATGGCGGAGGAATAATTAAATTTTGGTTTTTAAAAACATCTTTTAGGATGTAACGAACTCACAAACTTCCCAACTCAGTCAAATTAAAAAAAATATATATCAATTCAATAATAGATGTGAAGATCATCCATATTCAAACTCTTTTAGGACGAATGCAAACTGAAATTAATACGGTTGGCACGTAGGAGAACAATCCCAACATTATGAGAGTCTAACATATATGATAGAAGTAAACCCTTGGCAAAAACATCAACTTTCTTGATCGGTCTCGATGAATTTGCCCTTTTCTCCTTCATTTTTCTTCTCCTTTCTCCTTAGCCCTAGCATGAAACCCAAAATTCTAAAACTTACTAAAATCTTGTTTTACCCATACTAAACTCCTAAAAACTGATCAAAATAATATGTCAATGAAAAGACTAAAATACCCCTTAAAATTTTGGATTGGATATTTCCTTAATCCAACAACCTAACTTTCAAAAGGCATAACTCAGTCATACGAACTCAAATTGGGCAAACTTGGTAGCTTTGGAAACATCATACCAAGAACTTTCCAAACATATTTGGAACTACGCCTAACACATCATGATGTAGGAGTCATGGCTGATTAAAGGTGACCAAAAAGTCAACTTTAACTTACAATTTTTTAGATTTACACAAATACTTCAAAAAAATAACTATTTAAGATTTATATTTCCTCCTAGTTATTTCTAATTGCGAGATGTTACAGTAATATTACAAATAATATTTTGAAAATTTATTTAGAATTTTTCTGCATTTTAGGCGTCTATGGAGGTTTGAATTTCCCCATTTTTCAGTTAATCTCGCTAATATTATTATCAAGGGTTCTTGTAAGACGGTTAAGATTCTCCTACTATTGATTAAAATGTCCATTCCAAGTCCATAGAATTTAGAAATTCCATATAGGAATGTCCTATTTTGATATGTTAATCAGTTTAATCCACCAACTATGTATAGATTTAAAGAAAATATCGTAAAATAAAAGAATTTTTCTGCTTATGGATGACTAATCAAAGTACAAATACTTTACGATGACAATCAATTGGATGAACAAGATGATAATAATTATGAGGAACTGAATGAGAAATGCGCAAGTAGGAACTGGAAGCGTAAAATATCTCATCATATCTAAATATTTTTATATTGTTTATTGCATTAACCTTTTGTTATTTTTGTGATCAAGTTGTTTTATGTAATTTTCTCCGTCGGATGAGAAGAAAAGGAAGAAGCTCACTAATTATACTATAGTTATAGAGCCATCACATGTAAAATTTTAGTTCCAAACTAGGCGTACCGCAAATAATGGCATATAATACTTGTACTCCCTCTATTTAACAATATCTAATGTTTTTAGTTTGAGTAGACTCCTAAAGAAAATTACTTACTCTAAGAAAGAAAAGAGTGTTCTTCAGTACAAACTTATAATCAAATGTCTTTAAAAAGGTATATATTTAATGGTTTGTTGTTTATATCAATTAGTCATCTCTTCCTCGCTACGGGTCAGCACCTCCAAATGAAATGGAGGACTTCATTCAGTGACCCCGCGATCTCCCTTAGAACGATCAGAATAAGGTAAAGCTTGAAAAAATGTTTTGTACTCAATTAACTTCTTAGTACCTCAAGTCGAGTGGGGGCCAACCAGTTTTTTGACCAGATCCCCCTAAAAACCAGATGTGTGGAACTCCCTGCATGCGGCTCACGCCATTCGAGGTGGCCTAGCCCAGCATTCTTTCACAAATCCTGTAGTGATATTGAGACTGCTCAACCTCAGAAGCTAATTCACATATTGGCAGCGCTGTCTTTCGTACCATTGACCCTTTCTATTCATGGAATTTTCTTTATTTCATTTTGTATTTTATATAGTCTCACTCCCTTTTTTTCCAATAACTCATCCACTTCCTCTTAATCCGTAGGGCCTTATCTAATAGGGAAAAACCTTCCATTTCCGTCAAATGACCCGGCCTCCCTTGGATCTTCCACTATTCGAGCTCCGTTTCTTCCCTATGGTATGCTCCCATAGCGCAAGCCTACCATGCTTCGCGCCTGCGGTGTTTTTGCCAGATGGTCTTTCCCTGTAGTGCCATCCTCCCCGCTTGAAGTATGGGTGAGTTGTACCTCGCTGCTGCATTCTTTTAAGCTATTGATTAAAGGATCAAATGTAGTTGAATGGAACAGCAGGCGGGTTACACATTCCACTATGACGAGATGTAAGGTGCAGGTGGTGATGATCCCTCTGGGGTATGCACGTTAGCGCCCTTGACAGGCACACCAGAACCGGCCAACGCTCGTGAAAACACGGGCCGGTCGGTCGTCATTAATAAGAATAAATTTGGCAGAAAATTTTCAATTTTTTATTGATTAGTGAAAAACTATATTTCTTAAAAGAAACAAACAAGATAACAGTAACTTGTTTTGAAACAAAGGTGATAATTTTTCTTGTCTACATTTATTAAAAATTAATGTCGTAAAATAATTTTTATGCTTGGTATAATTTCTTGCTGTCATATGTCAAAAAATTTTACACAATTATAATTATGTTGATTACAATAACTACATACGACAAAATATTTGAGGCAGTTATAATTTTTTTACTAAATAACTATATTCACACTTGATTGATCAATTTTCTATGATTAATTAATATTTATTCACTTTTTTAAAGTCATTGTTTAGGGAAATTAATGTATTTTATTATGAGTCGAGATTAGTATTAATGTAATGAATTGGCTAATTTAATTTGTAACTATCTTAAGAGTCTTTCTCTAGCTTTTACTATTTCGAGTATTCAATCTATTATTCCATTGCAAAACAAATGTAAACGAGATGAGAAATCTTCACTTATACTATTATGTTGTAGTGTTTAAGGGTTTCTGATGATCAATTGACGGAATCCTGAATTTGGCTACTAAGAATTCTTCAAATGATCGAAAATGAACCTTCCTCATTTGAATTCCCGCTTGGCCAGGTTGAAATTCTAGATTTTTCTTTTCCTTTAATTTTTTTAAAGTTTTCTATGTTCCATTTTTATGTTCGCAAATCTAGTAAATGCTTGTTAAGAATTTGTGTTTTTTTAGTTTATAGTCTAAAAAGGAAATAAGAAAGACTTCCACTTGAAATCTAATGACCAATCAGTTAATCTTGCGAAAATCAGCATGTCTTTAACCAAAAAAAATTGAATTAGCTAATAAGAACTCTTTGGTGATCGCAAACGATCATGTGCCTGTTTCTTTTTCATCTAGACTCCAGCTCAATTAGGTAATATTACAAATATATTTAAAAAATTATTTCGAAGTTTTCTAAGTGTCAGGCGTCTATGGAGGTTTTAATGTGCCCATGCTTGCTAATGTTATTATCGATTTTTTTAAA
The DNA here is from genome assembly GCF_001406875.1 of Solanum pennellii. Taxonomy (NCBI): domain Eukaryota; kingdom Viridiplantae; phylum Streptophyta; class Magnoliopsida; order Solanales; family Solanaceae; genus Solanum; species Solanum pennellii. The sequence goes on along the minus strand of NC_028643.1, from coordinate 64,763,395 downwards.
GATGGTTTAGATTCTTCTACTCTTGATTAAAAGCTCTATTTTGAGCCATACAAATGTCACGTTCCAAGACTACACCTTGGATGTTGCCGAAACTCGAAGGTCATTGTTGGCCTCGAGCGGACCCTTGACACGGCTTACATACTCTGCGAAGACTTAAACACAAGAGAATATAAATCAAGGAATAACTAAAAAGAAATACTTATCCAAAATGGGAATTCAAGTATTAATCATTTACAAGTGAAATGAAAAGACTAGAGAACTAATACTATATATCTATGAAGCCTTTAAGTTAAAGAGTAATTTTTGGACAGGACCCCCAATCATCCTAAAAACTAAAAACTAAAAACAATAACTGAATGATAAAGATGTCTTTCGTAATAAAGAAAGGCTCACCAATTGACTCACAGTTGTTCACTGGATCAACGATACGCCGGATGCTGATCCTAGTTAATTGGGTCTGCATCATAGGACGATGCACGCCAACTGGCACCAGTACATTGAATTTTAAGTATGCGAGTTGGAATACTAAAACAACTTAAACTTGAAAACGAGTAAGAAGGAAACAATAACCTTGGCGCTGCTCAAATCAAGATAAAGCAGTAAAACACATGCGATATATATATATATATATATAACCTTAATGTCACGACCCAAAATGGGCCGCGACTGGCACCCACACTTATCCTACTATGTGAGCGAACCAACCAATCTAATCCCCAACATTTCAACCATCAATAACAAAATATAATGCGGAAAACTTTAAACTCATTAATGGAAATCGATTAAATAACTTATAAAAAATCAATACTATTTATTCCCAAAACCTGGAAGTCATCACCACAAGAACATCTATCCTCAAATTACTAATCTAAGAGTATCTAAGAA
>NC_028643.1:64747304-64762098 GCF_001406875.1 Solanum pennellii | reverse complement strand
TAAGAGTTTACTACGAATAGCATAAACCATAACCTACCTCCACCGAAGAATCGCAATCAACAAGATATCTCCCCAAGGATGCGTTCTTCCTCTCTCTCAATCGATCGTTTCTCCCTCTCTCTCTGTTCTTCTTCTTTTTTCTTATTCCAAAACCCTCTTTCTTTTACCCCAATTAGTATATAATTAAGTATAAAAGACGAACAAAATAACCCACTTTTTATTTTAAGGTTGTCTCCTTTAACCCCCAAGTAATTGAATTATTAATATTGACCCACTAAATTTATAATTATAGCAGGAATAGTCCAAAATGCCCCTTTAAAAACTTTAGCAGAATTCCGACCCGAGTGAGCTGACGGAAACTGTGATGGTCCGTCCTGCACGTCCGTCACAAAGTTCAGAGACTAAATTTCTGTGGAAGATGTGTGACGGTCCGTCGTGCCCACGACGGTCCGTCCTGCCATTCCGTTACGAAGTTCAGAGAGTCGATTTCAGTACCCAAATTTCAGAATTCTAAGTGTTTTGGAACGAGACCCCCACGACGGTCCGTCGTGCCCATGACGGTTCGTCGTGGGATCCGTCGACTCGGCCAGTTTTTCCAGAAATAAATCTGCTGCTCAAAATGACTAAACAGGTCGTTACACTTAAAACAACTAAAAACAATCTTAGTACATTAAAGACAAAGCAATAACAAACTTGCTTTACTCATTTAAAGTAGTATAACTTCTGTGGGAGATTGTCTAACCAACAACCATCACTATGAGCCGAAGTGATGTGAAAGTAGAATATAGAAGCGTGAAATATCTCATCGTATATAAATATTTTATAGAGTTTATTGCATTAATCTTTTGTTATTTTTTTCATCAAGTTATTTTAAGGAGTGTTCTCAGCCAGATGAGCAGAAAAGGAAAGGGATCACTAATTAAACTAAATTTTTAGAGCCATCACATGTAAAAATTTTCGTTCCAAACTAGGAGTACCTCAAATAATGACGTATAATACTTGTACTACCTTTATTTAACAATACCTAATGTTTTTAGTATGAGTAGATACCTTAAGAAAATTACTTACTCTAAGAAAGCAAAAAGTGTTCTTCATTACAAACTTATAATCAAATTAAAGTATATCTTTAATGGTTTGTTGTTTATGTAAAATTCATTATTTTAGTAAGAATAAATTTGGAATGTGGGTGATAACTTTTCTTGTCGGAATTTAATAAAATTTATTTATTGGTTGGTGAAAAACAACATATCTTAAAAGAAACAAAAAAGATAAAAATAACTTATTTTGAAATAGGTGTAATAATTTTTCTTGTCTTCATTTATTAAAAATTTAATGTAGAACAATAATTTCTACGCTTGGTCTAATTTCTCGTTGTCAAATGTAAAAATATTTGAGAAATTGTAATTATGTTGACTACAATAACTGCATACGACAAAATATTTGCGGCAATTATACTCTTCTTGACTACAATAACAGTATTCAGACTTGAGTGATCAGTTTCTACGATTAATTAATATGCAAGCACTTTTTTTAAAATCATAGTTTAGGGAAACTAATGTAGTTTTTTGTGATTCGAAATTATTATTATGAAATTAATTGGCTAAATCCTTTAATTTGTAACTATCTTACGAGTCCTCTAGCTTTTACTATTTTGTGCAATCAGACTATTATTCCCTTGTAAGACTAGAGTAAACGAGATGAGAAATAATCACTTATACTAATATTTACGGTGTTGAAGGGTTTTGGAAATCAATGGATAGAATTATGAATTCGGCTGATAAGAATTCGTCAAATGATTGAAAATGATCCTTCCTCATCTGAATTCCCACTTGGCCAAGTTGAAATTCTAGATTTTTCTTTTGCATTAATTTTCTAATGTTTTCTATGTTCCAATTCTATGTTTGCATATCTAATGAATGATTGTAAGGATATCGTTTTTTTTTAGTTTCTAGTCTAGAAAAGAAACAAGAAAGAGTTCCACTTGATTTTCTAATTGATAGATCAGTTAATCTTGCTAAAATATCCATGTCTTTAACAAAAGAATTTGAATTAGCTAACCAAAACTCTTTGGTGACTGGAAAAAATCATGTATTTTTTTCTTCTTCATCTAGATTCCAACTTAGTTAGGTAAAATTACAATTTTTAAAAAAAAAATTATTTAGAAGTTTTCTGAGTGTCAGGCATCTCACGATGTTCGAATCTACCGAATCTTGCTAATGTTTTTATCAAGGGTTTCTCTAAGATGGTTAAGATTCTTCTACTCTTGATTAAAATGTCTATTTTGAGTCCTACAAATTTAGAAATTCTATATGGGGATGTCATATTTTCATATGTTAATTATATGTTAGAAACATTTTACCATCTGTATATGTCACTCAAGTAGCAAATTGAGGAGTCAGCTTAATCCACCAACTACAGTAAAACCTCTATATATTAGTGCTTGGTAAATTAATAATCTCTATAAAATAATATTTTCCTCTGGTCTCGACATGGGTCAATGGAAAAAATCATCAATTTCGATATGATAATAAAGATAATATATTTTCAGAAGACCCCTATATAAATATATTGTCCCATTAATATCATAAATTAATATTTTTTTTAAATTACAAATATATCAAAGACAATTTAGTGAAATATGATTCTATTGTGTTCTGTTTTTGTTTGAATTAGAATCTAGATGAAGCTCATCTCTAACTTTTACTATTGCATCTAAGAGCTCCGGTGTTGTCATTTCAAACTGTATCATAAAACTGTGAAGAATTCTAGATGCGATAAGTGTTTTTTACGTGTAACTGATTCCAAAGGTTTAGTATCTTCTTCAACTTTATCATCAACAATACTTTTTTCGGTGGTATCCACAATTTATTCTATGTTGTGGACCTCTTAACATGTCTCACTTTCTCCCGGATAATCCAACAGTTTATTCAAATCCATTTTACTATGGTAACCGATATCATTATCAATGACCTCAAGTTAATTAATGATGTTTTCATGTAAGTTAATTCAAATTCTCTGAGATTGCATCATCCATACGAATTTTAAAGTGTCGAATACAATTTTCTATTATCTCTCGCCTAAAAGTTTTTTTCCAAATATTTGTGGAAAAATTGATAGCATAAAAAATATTAATCTTTACTTGATCAATTTGTCCCACTTCATAACTTTCTAATACCCTACAATAAAATATGTTCGATAATATATCTTGAGAACTGTTATTATTCCAACACCACCAGTTTGAATTTAGTAACATACAATGATTTTGATGTATTCGTTGTACTTTACATATAATATTATTTTATGTGAAATCAATAAATATGATTCATAAATTAGTAAAGACAATTATTTTGATATATTCAAATTTAACCTTTATTAAATCTCAAATCATTCTTTAAATTAATAAATATTAATTTATTGATTAAATAATATCATTATAGAATAATAAAATTTCATGGTATCAACTATATTATTTATAGAGGTTTTACTGTATATATAGTTATAAGGACAAAATCGTAAAATAAAATAATTCATCCGATTATGGATGATGAATCAAACTGAAAATACGATTACAATGAAAATCATCTTGATTAACAACATGATAATAATTATTCATTAATAATACAATATAGGGCAGTATCTAAACAGATCATAACCTAAACGAAATCATGCTTCAACTACACTAGAATCGAGATAACATTGAATTCGCTACATGAAACTATAGAAGTAGAACAACATAGGCTAATCTTACTGTAGGATCTTGAAAATGAACTAGGTGAACTAGAGCCGAATATGTTGGTCATGATGGTCTACGTTCCTAAATAGGTATATAATGTGGTATTGAGGAAGTGTCTAAGAGCTTAGGTGATTTGGAAATCAAACGTCAAGGGACGACTAAGACGTTCAACGACTAAGTCACCTATGTGTTTCATAGGTAGTTTAATGTGTTTATGGGATATTCATGAGGTTATAAGGTCCTTAACTGAGTTATTATATTGTGTATATGCAGTGTGTCAAGTTTGGTGATGTTTGGAGGTCAAACGTCCAAGAACGTTCATGACGTTTGAAAGGTTTGCCTTGAAATGACCTTGTGTGTCTAGGAATGTTTCGTTGAGTTTTACGTGTTCGTATTGGGAGAAATTCATATGGTAGGTTCTAAACTCATATAGGAATATTTTTGGGTTAAAACGTATTGGGAAATATCCCCAAGGACCACCCAAGGGTCCTTGAGGAAGGACCCAAAGTTGGTATAAGGATTGTCCAAGACAGCCTAAACCACGGAGGCAATCGACGCCCAGAGGGTCACTCGACGCCCCGTTGGTAGGGTCTCGTCGTTGGGACCTAGTCGTGGAAGAGGAGGGACCAAAGACAACCCTCAGTCCCAGACCACGGACCAGCAGGATGGTCCGTTGGTCAAGGGACGGGCCAACGATGGTCCATCCGTCGATAGTACTGTCCCGGCGTGCAGTTCACTGTTAAGTGAGGGTGAACTTGTAAATTCACCCCACGTACAAATAAGAGTATTGGCGGTTCCTTAAGGGTATTTTGGGTATTTTGAATGTGTTTATAAGCCTAAAACACTTAGAAGATTTCATTTTTCAAAATCAAAATCCCAAATTCCTTTAGAAATTCCCTAGAACTCCATTGGAGCCAAAACTCAAGGAAGGGATTGTAATTGGAGGTTTTAGTGGAATTTCTTCATCAAATTGAAGAATTATCTTCATTGAGGTATGTTTTTTGATCCTTGAAGCTCTAGTCATCAAGGATCCCAACTCTTAAAGATGTTTTCTAATGTTTTTAAAGATGAATTATCCAATTCCATGATCTATGCATGGGTTCTTATATTAATGGTTTTTAAGCATTGATTAGTGATTTAATTAATAATTTGAAGATTTTAAATTACTTATCTATGAACTCATGAGTTTGATAAACCCTAGTTTTTGACTAAGCTATAGGTAACTTGCTATTGACTTAATGTTAATGAATTCTAGTGTAAATTCCTATGGGTTATCTAATGATGTAGGAATTCTGTTCAATTTATATCTATGTTGTATTAGGTTGATGAATATGTAGTGAATTTACCTAGTTTCATTGAGTATTTCTATAATTGCTTTGAATTGATGTTCATTGCTATTGGTAAGGGCCTTATGGTTGTTGAATTGGTTAATTTAGCAGCGAATTTAGGTGTTGATGATGGAGTGGTGGTAAGCACTCCTAGTTCCTTTTATTTTATGCTAATTACACTTCAATTATACTGTGATTGGTATGGTCCACTAATAGTGGAGGTGTTATGTGCTTTAGTTGCAATTGATGTGGCCTCGTCGGCAACTACTTGAAGTAATGTGGTTATTTGTGTAGTTTGATCATATATACCTATAGGATAAGTAATGTGAAAGTATACATGGCTTCTTCTATTGATGTTACTTAGGTGATAATGTTAGACTATGACTTTGGCTTTGTGTGTATAGTCTTAGGGTTGGTGTATGCTTATCACTACTTGACTATATGAGTCTATGATGGTCATATTGATGATGATATGATAGTGTATAGGATAACTTAAAGAGGATATGGTTATGTCTATGTGTTTCTAGAATGACATGTAATATGTGCTAAAGTGATGTATGTTGTGTCTTGTCTTATTTGACTTATGTCCCTTACTTGATGCATGTATGAATGTGAATATGTGATGTCTTGACTTGGGATGTTAAAGCCTCTAAGTCTAGTAACCATGAATAACATGAGACCTCAAATGATGTTAAGAGGGTCCTTTATGTGAAACCTTGAACCTAGTGGTAAGGTTATGAATGTTGAAGTCGAAAGCCGTAATAGTTTATCCTTCAAAGTAAAGGAATGATAGACTTAAGGTTGATTGTCTGTAACAGAATCATATCAAACCTTAGGAAAATCATGATGAGCTTCTTGTCGCCATTGTAAGGTAGCCCTAATGGAATTTTATTTGGTAGGGTAAATGTGATTGGGTTATGAACTTGATATGGAACGCCTTTATATGAACATTAGGTGTGAATTACTCTATGAGAACAAAGGCTAACACCGAGTGAGTATGGTAAGGGAAGTAGTTCTAGTTATAGAACGAGACTAGATTACAAAGCATGACCTTGACATTCCTGAGCCATGTGCTTACATGGGATGCGTCGAGGTTCTACCATTGGCAAGTAGAACACCCACATCAAAGTAGGTTAGGACTTTGGATTCCATGCTTTGCTATCATGATCTACGTCGGTTATTGCCTATTCTCATCATATGGGATACCCACTAGCATCATAGAAGTTCTATGAAGTTTAGGTGGTGGTATGAGACGCTATCTAGACATTGCACAATAAGCTTTGCAGGTGTTAGTTCGAGTTCATGGGTCTTGTCCACGACCATTACTTGATTGTCCTTTATTTGATGAATGAATCCTAAATGAACTAGTGGATATAATGACTTAATTAAGAAAGTATGTTAAATTAATAATACTTGTCTAGAGTAGTTTAGGGTTGTCTATTTAAGGTGTGAAGGGGGCATTGGAATGGTCACTTCATATCTTACCTAGATAAGTTTAAGAATGACTCTAGTTAGGTAAAATGTTAATTATGTGGACATGATCTAAGCCTTTAGTAGTCTTAAGGATTATTTAGGTAGTCTTGAAGAGGTCAATCGTGGACGTTATCTTCTTGATTTACTTAAGTAAGTCTTTTGATAGCCTTGGTAAGGAAAATGTCATATTACCTGTGTTGGTGTATTGAGTGAGAATGATTCTATCGCAGGTATTTTATAGGATATCTTAAGTGTGTATGTGTCTTATTATAAGTAGTGTTGAGGGTCATTTAGGTTTTCTTAGGGAGGTTGTATGGGAGGTCTCTCTTTGTGTTACTTAAGTGAGTCTTACGATAAATTTTATAGAGAAGACTATACACTTGAAAATGTTAAAAGGAATAAGAAAGCACTTCACTGTAATAGTGAAGGAATTCACTGTACCGTGAATAAAGCTCACACTAAGGTTACTCTTAAAAATGATTTAAATTGATTAAATGTTATCTTACATGTTTCTAATGTGTTAAATGTTATTCTTATGATTATGATATGATTTTTAAATGAAAAGATGCATATTTTTAATAAATGTCTGTTTTCATGATTTTTATGCATAATGCCATACTTAGTACATGTAATTGTACTAATTCCATGCTTTTATCTATCTCTATAGTTATTTGGTAGGTGAGGAGCATTTGGGAATCAAGACTTGGATCTTTGCATCATTCAAGTGAAGTCAAAGTATGTCCTCAATTTACTCGAGGACATATATGGATGTCTTGTTTGTCTTTTATTTCCAAGTATTGTAATATACTAAGTATTTCTATATTTTGAAGTATGGGTCGTGTCCAAAGTATTCTCGTGCCTTAAGTTTTATGAGATTGAGGTTTAGTATTTCCTATGATTTTATATGAAAGAGATTTTTTTAAAAAAACTATGAATTGTTTTGTGAAATGTTTTTATTCCGCACTACTTTTCATTATGTATATGCGATGATTGATATGTAAGGACTTGTACAAGACCTCCGAGAGGTCAAGTACGCCGGTTGCAATCTGAGATTTACCCTAACTTCGACGGTGTGGTTTCGGGATGTGACAAACTTCGTATTAGAGCATAGATTATGAAAGTAGTATTATTAATCGAAAAGTCTCATCAATTCAAGTCTAGTAGAGTATGACCATCGGTGTGAGTAGCAACACGTCTATGGACGAGAGTTTATAGGATGATAAAGTTTCCCTTCTTTTCTACTCGTATGTCGTGTCGTAGAGTAAAAGTTATGAATACTCTTTTCTTATGGTTTTCCTTGTGTTTCTAGAAAGATGAATACGAGGAGGACACCTGCTAGGAGAGTTGAGAAGAATGATGTGCATGAGGAGATTCCTCCTCAAGTTGAGCAAGTTCCTCTAGGTGCTAAAGTTCACCATGTCCCTATTGTTGAAGGAGGTAATTATGTTTTGGTGGCTCCTCCGGAGTTGAGTAATAGTGATATTAGAGAGGCTTTGCTTGCTTTAGCCCGAGCCTTGACTACTTAAGCGAATTTGAGTATGGTGCCTAGGGTGAATGTTGTGGAGACCACTATGGCGTCTAGATTGAGAGATTTTGTGAGGATGAATCCTCCTATATTTCTTGGCTCTAAGGTGGGAGATGATCCCCAAGAATTCCTAGATAGAGTGTATATGGTGTAGAGTGTGCTATGGGGGTTACATCTAGTTAGAAGGTGGAGTTGGCTTCGTACTAATTGAGAGAGGTTGCTCAAGTTTGGTACACTCAAAGGAAAGACAATAGGACAGTGGAGTCGGGTCCTATTGAGTGGGAAGAATTTAAAGAAGCTTTTCTTGGGATACTTTGCCCGTGAGAGGAGGGAATTTAAGGTAGAGGAGTTTATCAATCTCAAGAAAGGGAATATGAGTGTTGAGGAATACTCTTTGTAGTTCTCTATGTTATCTAGATATGCCCCATCCCTTGTGTCTAATCCAAGGGATGAAATGAGCCATTTTGTGACGAATGTCACCGATCTAGTGAGGGAGGAATGTCGTACAACGATGTTACTTGATGATATGACTTTAGTTAGACTCATGGTGTATGCCCAATCAATTGAAAAGTCTAAACCTAGGAGGATTTCTAGAAACATGAAAAGGGGTGGTTCTAGTGACAAAGGGCAATCTAGGTTCTAAAAGAGAGCTCAAACTCAAGAAGAACCTAGGAGTGCTAAGGTGAAATTGGAGAAAGGCGGTGATTGTCAGAATAGAAAACCTATATGTGTCACTTGTGAAAAAGGAATTATGGTGAGTGTCTAAGGGGTACCGAGATATGCTATGGTTGTGGTAAGGAAGGACATAAAGTGAGAGATTGTCCTAACATCGATTCTAGAGGAAGAGAGGGTAAGAAAGATGCTCCTAATGTTCCAATGGAGGATGTTCAAAGGCAAAGGCTTGTTTCTGTGCACTCTGGGCAAGAGGATCAAAGCCGAATGAGAATGATGATGATGATGTCGTTAAGTAATAGTTTATTCTTTTAAGAGATATGATTTCCTTCTAAGTGAGAGAATATGGTTAGTATATGAGATAGAAACTCATAGAAATATGTTGCATGTTTCATGATGTTTAGGAGTTTTGGTGAAATTGAATTTCATTAACTTCTTGCATTGTGTATTTTATGAATCCATTATTATGTTGTAGCATTTGCTTATACGATGTTAATTTGCATATTATCATGTTTCTATCATAAATTGCCTAAAATTTTTATTTTTGAGAAAAAAAAAATCCAAAATCACTGTAGCTTGGAAACTGCTCAATATTAAATTTTTCAAAAATTGACTTTTCATTCGGTCTAAAATTGTTGTAATGTTGTTAGAAATGATTTTATATGAGTATAATATTGAATATAAAATGAATTTTTGTTATTTGGAATGAAGCATGTGGGTTTTGTAGCATGATGAATTATAGGTTTGTTTCTAGTTTCTTGTTGTGTTGCGATTCTCTTGATTTAGTGAAATTGATGCTTTCATAGAGGTTTTAATTTAATAAGGTGTTAAATGGTCTGGTCATGATTTTCTACTTGAACCTCTATTCTTATAAGTGTTCGGAGAGTGGAAGGGTCATTCAAGGGCAAATGTTGTCTAAGTGGGAGAGAATGTAAGATCTCGAAAATAACCTTGGTAAACTAGAGCCGAACATGTTGCTCATGATGGTATAAGGTCCTAAATATGTCTATAATGTGGTATTGGGCAGTGCCTAAGAGCTTAGGTGATTTGGAAGTCAAACGTCAAAGAACGACTAAGACGTTCGACGACTAAGTCACCTATGTGCCTCATATGTGGTTTCATGTGTTGAAGGGTTATTCATGAGGTTATAAGGTCTATAAATGAGTTATTATAGTGTATATAGGCAGTGTGTCAATTTTGGTTATGTTTGGAGGTCAAACGTCCAAGAACGTTCATGATATTCGAAAGGTTTGCCTTGAAACGACCTTGTGTGTCTAGGCATGTTTCGTCGAGTTTTATGTGTTCGTTTTTGGTGAAATTAATGTGGTAGGTTCTAAACTTCTATATGAGCATGTTTGGGTTGAAAATGTCCAGGAAAATATCCCCAAGGACCACCCAAAAGTCCTTGAGAAGGACCCAAAGTTGGTGCCAAGACTGTCCAAGACAGCGCAAACCACGGAGGCAATTGACGCCTTGTGGTCAGTCGACGCCCTGTTGGTAGGGTCTCGTCGTTGGGACTTAGTCGTGCAAGAGGAGGGACAAAATACAAGCCTCAGTCCCATACCACACACTAGTAGGACGGTCCATTGGTCAAGTGATGGGTCATCGATGGTCCATCGGTCGATGGTACTGTCCCTGCGTGCAGTTCACTGTTGATTAAGGATGAACTTGTAAATTCACCCCACGTCAAAATAAGAGTATTGGCGGTTCCTTAAGGGTATTTTGGGTATTTTAAATGTGTTTTTAAGCCTAAAACACTTAGAATATTTCATTCTTCAAAATAAAACCCCCAAATTCCTTTAGAAATTCCCTAGAACTCCATTGGAGCCAAAACTCAATGAAGGGATTGTAATTGGAGGTTTGAGTGGAATTTCTTCATAATATTGAAGAATTATCTTCATTGAAGTATGGTTTTTTATCCTTGAATCTGTAGTCATCAAGGAGCCCAACTCTCAAAGATGTTCTCTAAAGTTTTCAAAGTTGAATTGTCCAATTTCCTGATCTATGCATGGGCTCTTGTATTGATGGTTTTTAAACATTGATTATTTATTTAATTATTATTAATTTGAAGATTTTAAATTACTTAACGTATGAACCCATGAGTTTGATGAACCCTAGTTTTTTACTAAGTTATGGGTTACTTGATATTGACTTACTGTTTATGAATTCTAGCGTAAATTCCTATGGGTTATCTAATGATGTAAGAATTATGTTCAATTGAAATCTAGGTTATTATATTGATGAATATGTAGTGAATTCACCTCGTTTCATTGAGTATTGTTATATATGCAATGAATTGATGTTCATGGACATTGGTAAGGGCCTTATGGTGTTTAATTGATTTATTTAGCATCGATTTGAGGTATTGAGTATGGAGTGGTGGTAAGATTCCCTATTTCCTTTTATTTTATGCTAATTATACTTCTATCATATTGTGATTTGTATGGTCAACTTATAGTGGCGGTGTATGTTCTTTACTTGCAATAGATGTGACCTTGTCGGCAACTACTTAATGTAATGTGGTTATTTGTGTAGTTTATTATGTTAAGTATGATAATATCTACCTATAGGATAAGTTATGTGAAAGTATATGTGGTTTCGTCGATTGATGTTACTTAGGTGATCATGTTAGACTATGACTTTGGCTTTGTGTGTATAGTCTTAGGATTGGTGTATGTTTATCTCTACTTGACTATATGAGTCTATAATGGTGATATTGATGACGATATGATAGTGTATAGGATGACTTAAGTAGGATATGGTTATGTCTATGTGTTTCTAGAATGACATGTAATATGTGCTAAAGTGAAGTATGTTGTGTCTTGTCTTGGTTGACTTGTGTCCCTTACTTGATGCATATATGAATGTGAATATGTGATGTCTTGACATAGGATGTTAAAGACTCTTAGTCTAGTAATTATGAATGACATGAGACCTTAAATAATGTTAAGAGGATACTTTGTGCTAAAGCTTGGACCTAGTGGTAAGGTTATGAATATTTAAGTCGAAAGCCGTAATGGTGTCCTTTAGAGTAAAGGAATGATAGTCTTAAGGTTGATTGGCTGTGAAGGCATCATATCAAACCTTAGGAAAGTCATGATGTGTCTTGTCGCCATTGTAAGGTAGCCCTAGTGGACCTTTCTTTTGTAGGGTAAATGTGATTGAGTTATGAACTTGATATGGAACATCTTTATATGAACCTTAAGTGTGAATTAATCTATGAAAACGAAGGCTAGCACGGAGTGAGTATAGTAAGGGAAGTATTTCTAGTTAAAGAATGAGACTAGATTACAAATCATGCCCTTCATATTCCTTAACGATGTGCCTACATGGGATGTGTCCAAGTTCTACCATTGGCAAGTAAAACACCCTCATCGAAGTAGGTTAGAACTTCGGATTCCATGCTTTGCTATTATCGTCTATGTTGGTTATTGCCTATTCTCATCATAGGGATACCTACTATCATTAGAGAAGTTCTACGAAGTTTAGGTGGTGGTATGAGACACTATCTAGACATTGCACAATAGGCATTCAAGGTGTTAGTTGGAGTTCTTAGGTCTTGTCCAAGACCATTAGTTGAATGTCCTTTATGTGATGAGTGAATCCTAAATGAACTAGTGGATATAATGAGTTAAGTAAGAAAGTATGTCAAATGAATAACTACTTATCTAGAGTAGTTAAGGGTTGTCTAGTTAAGGTGTGAAGGGGGCATAGGAATGGTCACTTCGTATCTTACCTAGATAAGTCTTAAGAGTGACTCTAGTTAGGGAAAATGTTAATTATGTGGACATGATCTAAGCCTTAAGTAGTCTTAAATATTATTTAGGTAGCCTTGAAGAGGTCAATCATGGACGTTATCTTGTTGATTTAGATAATTAAGTCTTTTGATAGTCTTGGTAAGGAAATGTCATATTACCTATGTGTTGGTGTATTGAGTGAGAGTGATTCTATATTAGGTAGTCTATAGGATCTTTTAAGTGTGTATATGTCTTATTATAAGTAGTGTTGAGGGTCATTTAAGTATGCTTAGGAAGGTTGTATGAGCGGTCTCTCTTTGTGTTGCTTAAGTGAGTCTTAGGATAGCTTTTAGTGAGAAGACTACATGCTAGAAAATGTTAAAAGGAATAATAAAGCACTTCACTGTGACAATGAAGCAATTCATTGTACAGTGAATATAGCACACTGTAAGGTTACTCTTACAAATTCTTTAAATTGATTAAATGTTATCTTATACATTTCTAAGGTGTTAAATGTTATTATTATGATTATGATATTATTTTTAAATGAAAAGATGTATATTTCTAATAAATGTCCATTTTCATGATTTTTATGCATAATGTCATACTTAATACATGTGGTTGTACTAATTCCATGATGTTATCTATCTCTATAGTTTTTTTTAGGTGAGGAGAATTTGGGAAGCAAGACTTGGATCTTAGTATCATTTAAGTGAAGTCAAAGTATGTCCTTAATTGACTCGAGGACATATATGGATGTCTTTTGTTACAAAGTATTGTAATAGACTAAGTATTTCAATATTCTGAAGTATGGGCCGTGTCCCAAGTATTCTCGTGTCTTAAGTTTGATGAGATTGAGACTTAGTATTTCCTATGATTTTATATGAAAGAAATTTAAAAAAAAACTATGAAATGTTTTGTGAAAAGTTTTAATTCCGCACTACTTTTCATTATGTATATGCGATGAATGATATGTAAGGGCTTGTACAATACCTTAGAGAGGTCAAGTACACCGGTTGCAATCCGAGATCGACCCTAACTTCTAGGGTGTGGTTTCAGGATGTGACACTTACCAACTCTTCTCACCTTGATTTTCATTGATCAATTATACATCATTCACCATCAATATACATAATTGGCAGTAGATATAAGTAATTCAACATGCGAGGATCATAATTCAATCAACATAAAGTCAAGATCACAATTCCCATAATATAGGCTAATTTGAGAATTCGAGGGAACATAGGTTCGTAATGAAATTGGATTGAAATTCACTTTAGATTTAGAACATTATCACCAATTTATCATTATTAAGCCTTTCGAAACGTTTTGAGTAAAAAATCCATGGATAGATTGAGGAAGATGAATTTTGATCATGAATTCTAATTGAAAACTTTGAAAGGAACTCTCTAAGTGAAAGGTTATCTAGAGATGAAGGATCACGATACCTTTCTACATGATAAGCCCACAAGAAATTTGTTGAATGCCTTGAATCGGACCCGTTACAGCAGAAAGAACGGGGGTCTCGCTGCTGGTCAGCGCGTCGGGGGGTCCAGGGGGGCGACGCGCCCCCTGGCCTGGGGGTCCGGGGGGGCGGAGTCGCCCCCGGCCCGACGGTATACAATGTTGTTGTAATAGGCCCTTAATTATCTGTCAATTCTGTATTTTGGCGCAAGCCTGTTAGGGCGTAGCTTAGCACTATATATAGACGCTATGGCAAACCCTATTCTGTATTCTGTTCTTGCCTCTCCAAAATAAAATTTCTCCCCCTCTTCCCCGTGGACGTAGCAAATTTATTGGTGAACCACGTAAATCTGTTGTCTTGTTTTTCCGCATTTTTATTTTCTCATATTATCTTGAATTCCGCATAACAAATTTGTATCAGAGCCTCTCGGTTAATCGGTGTTTTTTGGAGAATTCGAGATGTCTGCTTTGAACGTGAAAATCCACAAATTCACAAGGAGGAACAGTTTCAGTTTATGGCAGATCAAGATGCGGGCTTTGTTGAAACAGCAACGCTTCTGGGCGCCGTTGTCGAAAGACAAGAACGCCGTCGTTACTCCTTAGATGGCGATTCTGGAGGAAAAGGCGCACTCGACGATCATGTTGTGTCTCGCGGATGACGTCATCACGGAGGTCTCGAATGAAGAGACTGTTGCTGGTCTGTGGTTGAAGCTGGAGAGTTTGTACATGACAAAATCTCTAACCAACAAGCTGCTTCATAAACAACGTCTATTCGGTTTACGAATGGCTGAAGGTACACAACTCAGGGAACATTTAGAGCAATTGAATACTTTGTTATTAGAATTGCGTAATATCGATGTGA
>NC_028643.1:64697471-64743206 GCF_001406875.1 Solanum pennellii | reverse complement strand
TTGGGCCCAAGCCTGTTAGGGCGTAGCTTAGCACTATATATAGACGCTATGGCAAACCCTATTCTGTAATTCTGTTCTTGCCTCTCCATAATAAAACTGCTCCCCCTCTTCCCCGTGGACGTAGCCAATTTATTGGTGAACCACGTAAATCTGTTGTCTTTTTTTTCCGCGTTTATATTTTCTCGTATTATCTTGAATTCCGCATAACAAAATTGAAGAAGGAACCATCAAAATCCAACTTCTATCTTGAACTTGTGTTTTCCCTCTAATGGAGGTTTGAGTGAATTTTGAAAGAGTATGGATATTTGGAATTTTGATTTCTTTATGAGTGTTGGGGTTTTTGACTTGGGAAAAGACCTTAAACTAGATGCTTAAAATATCTCATCATATGTAAATATTTTTATAGTGCTATTTATGGCATTAACCTTTTTTTTGGTGGTTGTGTCACTTTGAGGAGTGTTTACAGCCAAATGACGAAAAAAAAGCTCACTCATAAACTAGATTTATAGAGCCTTCACATGTTAAATTTTCATTACGAAATAGGCGTACCTCAAATAATGGCATATAATACTTGTACTCCCTTAATTTAACAATATCTGATACTTTTACTTTGAGTAGAATTCTTAAGAAAATTACTTACTCTAAAAAAGAAAAAAGTGTTCTTCATTACAAACTTTTGATAAAATTTCCTTACAAAAATATCTCTTTAATGGTTTGTTGTTTAAGTAAAATTCATCATTTTAATAAGGATAAATTTGGAAGAAAATTTTCAATTTGATATTGATAGGTGAAAAACTAATTATATTAAAAGAAACAAAAAACTTAAAACTACTTAATTTTTAAACGTAGGTGATATTTTTTTCTTGTCTGAATTTATTAAAAATTTAATGTCGAACAATAATTTCTACCCTTGGTATAATTTCTTGTTGTCGTATGTAAAATATTTGAGATAATTATAATTGTGTTGACTACAATCACTTCATACGATAAAATATTTGAGGCAGTTATAATTTTCTTGATTACAATAACTACATTCACACTTGATTGATTAGTTTTCTAAGATTAATTAATATGTATTCACTTTTTAAAAATCATTGTTTAGGGAAATTAATGTAGTTTGTTTTGAGTCAAGATTATTATAACCTTAATTAATTGGATAAATCATTTAATTTAATTAATTGGATAAATTATTTAATTTAAAACTATCTTACAAGTCCTCTAGCTTTTACAATTTTGTGCATTCAAACTATTATTCCCTTGAAGAAACAAAGTAAACCAGATGAGAAATTGTCACAACCCGAAAATGAATTTTTAAACCCTTGTTAAGTATATGAAATGTGTGTATTTTCTTTGTGGTATATGTCTGGGAGTAATATGACTTGGTGATAGGTTGAATTGTCCACAATGATTAATTCTAATGATGAAAAAAAAGTTATAAAAGGCAATGTGATTAATTGCTTGTGTGTGATGTGTTGATAATGGGGAATGGTTTGAAAGGCTTGTTGAATCATTGTTGATCTTGTTGTGAATTGTGCAATGTTATGAAAATGGTCATCTCCTTGTTTTTTGTGAACATGTCATTTGCATTGTTCTGAGATATAGTTGTGACAAGTGTTATGTACATTGAGAAAGAATTAGAATTTAAAGAAGATGTAGCATTTCGAGGGTCGTATCGCGTGCTGCGATGAATACTATATTTCGAGGGACGTATTGCTCTCTGTGATGGATACTATATATCGAGGGACGTATTCCGCACCGCAATGGTTACTATTGTCGAGGGTCGTATTGCACGCTGCGATGGAATGCATGGACATATATGTCCCCCATGGGTCCCGGACTGAGAGACAGCGGGTGTGTATTACTAGGTCAAACATGCATCATTATACGTGACATTGCATTCCACTACATTACACATACTTATCATAAAAGAACTTGATATTGTGTTTTGTTGATCTTATGAATTTCTTTGTGTGGAACTTGTAATTGATGAACACTAAGCTTGTTGTTAAGGATATATAATTTGTCAGTGTTGTTGTTGAGGATATGTAATTTTTCAAAGTGTTGTTGTTGAGGATATGTAATTTGTCAAAGTGTTATTGTTGAGGATATGTAATTTGTTAAAGTATTGTTTGTTGAGGATATATAATTTGTCCAAGTGTTGTTGTTGAGCTATGTGCTATGTAAACTGTGAGCAGTTAGGTTGAACTGATTATAGTGGATCATTACTTACTATCGCATTCCATATTTAGGTATAAATTGTACCCAATGCAAATATTTATCCCCAATTTGTTGCTACTGTTGATAAACTCATGTTTGCACCATCGACAATATTAAGAATGCTCTCTTTCTCAATTTTTTATTATTTTCAGGTGGTATGTATCTACTTCATTTAAAATTATAAAAAGAGTTTATGGTTTATTGTAGGGGTATCTAATGGGCGGGTTGAGTTGAAATTGGAAATATTACAATTGGTTGAATAGAAATCGGGTTGGGTCTTGACCCTCCCAAGTTTAGTTTGGGGTTAAATGGGCTAAAAAGCAGGTTGGGTCTTGACCCGCACAATTTGACCCGATTAATCTCAACAATTTAACATATTGATATTTACATTTTATAATCAAAATTTAAATTTTTTCTCAAGAATTTTTTATTAAAAAAGTAACAAATGGATAGATTAATCCTATAAGATGTTAAATATATGATAATTGATTCATTCAATATAAAAATAAATCTGAATAAAAATTTTTAAAATGGGTTGAAATTGGAGATTGAATTGGGCTCAATTGAGAATTCTCTTCAAATGAGTTAAGCTTGAATGGTTTGAGATTGAACCCAATCCAAATTATCTTGAGCCCAACCCTTAAAATTTTGGGCGGGTGACCTATGTTTGGGTTCATATTTGACAAACCTAGTTTATTATTTTGAATAAAGATCTAAATTGAATTATGTTTTTTATTACTAATTTTTTGTTTGCTATTTTTTCTTTGTTGGTTGAAGTTGTTTAGGGGAGGGAGCAGTAGAAAAGAAGTTTACAAAGGGTGTAAAAAGTATTCGTAGTGAATATAACTTTATTTTAGTTACCATGTACTAAATTTTTTGTTATACACTTTTAGTAACCTATGCTTTGTGATGACCGATTGACAAGTTTATTTTCATCCCAAAATATATTTTGTAATGAAATTTGGTTTATAAGCAACAAATTCAATTCGTCAATGAGGTGAGAAGCTATAATGAGATTATATATAACTAAAAGGTAAATTATATGTTAAGATAGTGCCTAGTACTTAGAGCTGGCAAAATGGGATTGACCCGCTAGGCTGGCCCAACCCAACCATTGAATTAAATGGGGTTGGACTCAATTTCTCAGCCTATTTAGGAACAAGTCTTTTTTCAGCACATCCTCATTTGGCCCGCTTGCCTCGTAGGCCCAACCTTCAAGCCTCAAAGGCCAGCCCGCGGGCGGTGAATTTTAACAATATTTATTGTATATATTTTAAGTAGTATTTTACTAGTGAAGATTTTGTCAATAAATATTTTTAAAATATCAATATAAAATCAAAACTATATTTTTTACTCCCTCTGTCCCTATTTACTTGTTCACTTTTTCTTTTATAATTGTACCCAATTATTTGTCCAATTTGACAAATAAAGAAAGGATTACAAAAAAATTCCTATTGTACCCTCTATTTATTACTTTAAAAAAGATTAAATTTTTTGAAAATATTAAATTTAGTTTATCAACATCATAATTAATAGGGGTAAAATAGTAAACTTACTATATCATTAATTATTTTCTTAATAGGTGTGTCAATTCAAAAGTGAACAAGTAATTAGAGACATAAGGAGTACATTTAAGGGTCACTAGCCCACTAAATTTTCTTATTAGCCCAAGTACATTACTCCATTATAACTATGAATCTTTGACCTCTTTTACTTTTGTTTTTATGCCTAATTTTTTACTTCTCCTTTATTCTCTTGTTTATGAAAATAGTGATCATTTAATGTTGTTTTTTTTTGCTTGTATGAATCTTATGAATATTGTATCTTGGCTTTATGTATTTGTTTTGTAATTATTCACTGAAGTATGTGTAATTCATGTATGAACTTATGTATGTACTGATGTTGTGTTAATCGGACGTCAACATTTGCATCCTTTGTAAGAGGAGAATATTGTCCCTTTTTTGGTTAAAGGGTCAACCCGTCCCAACCAATGGCCCACTTAGGGATGGGTCAGGTTTCTATTTTAAAGGGTATTTAGTTATAAGGGTCAACCCTTCCTAACCCATTTAATTCTCTAGCCCATTAGGGTTGAGTTAGGTTGGGTTGAATCAACTCATTTTGACAACTCTAATAGTTCTGAACATAAAGTTTCTGCAAAATTTGATAACTTTTTACATTGTTAACTGACAAATTACAGATATTACTAGAACCAAATATAAATATTAGTAACAAAACATAATAGTAAATGAGTACCCAATGTTTTTTTTCTACGATAAGGAGGCACACCTATTGCTTGTGCTGCTTTGGAACCACATGGGTGTGTTCAACTTTAGACGCACTCTCGAATCAAGAATAGGGCTTTTTCCACTTTTTGTTGGACTCATCTCTCAAATACTTCCAACTCTTTAAGGTTATTTCTTTTTTACAAACCAAGTCATTTCCCTCCAAACTCATTCTAGTAGAAACTCCTCATGTAACACTCTTAAAAATTTCAAAGTAAAGACTTGAATCATTCTTCATTAGTGAATAAGATTATACCGAGTGATTCTAAATTTTCTTAGGTTTTAAGGTCACTAGAAACCCCTAGAATAAAATGGAGTTGAAAGTTTTCTTATTGATTGAGTTTCACTATGAGATTTTTATTTGGTTGAATTTCAATCAACCATATATTTTAATACATAAAAAATTAGGTGGCCATGAACTACAAAATTTAAGGTCTTTGAGCCCTCTTTTCAATGCCGCCAAGTTTGCTAAATTCGAGCTTCAAATAAAACATTATGATTGTTTGAGTGAAGCCTCTCATTTAAGGCATTCCACTCGTTTTAGGAAAAGATCTTTTGACATTTTACTTTTTCTCACTTGTCCTAATACATTTTCCTAAACCAATTTAATGTTGTAATCAGATTCTAATATACCCATTATTCACTCAAAACACTTAGTTTTTTAGAGCGAAGTTTCGAGATGAGGAGAAAAGGGTTTTCGACCGTTCATCCAAGGGTTAGAGAATTTCGCCAAAAACAAACGTTCTTTAGAGTTATGTAAGCTTCTCATAGTGGTAGAATTTTTCTTCCTCACACAAATCATGTAATTTTTTAATGAATTTGTTTATGTGAAATTCTTGAGTTTTGCCCCATTATTTAATAATGGAGGTTTTGAGTTCTTGAGGTGAGGCTCTTGTGAATGTGTGGTGTTTCTTGATAGATTTTGGGTGGAATTTTGATAATTTCATCTTGGGTTTGTGAACAAAAGGTGTTTGGAGGAAACCAATCAATTCTATATGAGTTATTACCCAAAATAAAGAAGAAAAATTCATCGAAATAGGGGTGGAGAGGCGCACCACCCTAGCTCTAAAGCAATCATTAAGTAGTTTGGGGCTTGGCTCAGTGCACCAGCACTGCGCCCCAAACACTGTCCAGTATCCTTTGTGTTGGTGCCCCGCACCACCTAGTGCATCGGGGTAGCCAGGCCTATTTTTTCCCCATTCTTTGTCTCGTATATTTTCTTTCAAATCGTGTCTTCGCTCTCTTTTTGATATAAATCTTAAAGTCTTCATTAATCCTTGAGAGATCCCACATATCCTAATATAATGTCTAAATTTACATTTCAAATTGAAGTAAAGTTCAAAGGGATGTTCAAGAGGTCCTTTTGAATCAAATTTTTGCATACTTTTACAATTAATTAAAATTTCAATTAAGTCCTTCAGTTTAAGTTTTGAATTGTTTGTATTATTATTGAGATCCTTGATTTGATTCGCTCATATTCATATTTTCTACATGAACCCTATAAAGTGTGTATTCTTGAGATGAGTAGTATCGCTAAGTTATAAGTTATGAGTACAGAGTTTTCATATTGTTATTGAGGTCCTTAAGTTGATTCGTTCATGTCTATAATTCAGCATGAACCATATTTTTTGAGTTTCAAATCTTGAGAATCTTTCAAAGAAACTATTTGACTTTGGATGAGCTTTTAAGGAAGTAAACGAGGACTTTGAGATAGAGTATTGAGGGAACTATGTATTTCTAAAATGATTCATTTTTACAAGAAGAAATAGAATATTATTTTGAGAAAAGAGAAACTTTGATTTCCAAATGAGTTTATGAGTTCAACAAGATTTCTGAGTAGTTACCTCTTTTAAGAGGATAGTTTGAGTGATTTTCTCAATCAAGAGAAACACTATGTTTTATACTTTTGAGCATGAGTATATATATTATTGGGAGTAGTATTGAGCAAAGAGATTAGGATGAGCTCAGAAAAATCAAAATCCTCATAAACCAAGACTTGCCCACATGGGTACATGATAATACTGTTTAGATGAATTCTTATTACTTAGTGGATCAACTTAGTTGAAGTGTTTTATACCCTGACAAGGTGTATGATAATTCTGGCAGCGTGGGAGAGACACTTTATCATCATGTAACTCATAGTGATGGTTTTCGGTTAGAGAATCTCCCAATAGAGTTAAGTGTATTTTTATATATCATTTATTATGTTGAGTTTAAAGATGAGAAACTATTTGGTAAAGATTTAAATGATTTAAATCATTTAATTCATTACATTAAGCTTGAGTACATTGTCATCTATTCTGATCCTTCCTTTCAGTTATTTGTTATGCAACTATGTTATATACTTGTACATTCAATGTATTGATATCATTCGGCCTGCATCTTTTAATGATGCGAATACATGTTATTAGGATCCTCAACAAGAGTCTTTTGAGATCACTTCATCGGCTCGTCTGCTTACGAATGAGATCTTCTTGCTTTCGGAGTACTCTGGTTATTGAGTTGTTAGTAGTAGTTCTTATGAAGAGTCATGGGTCTTATCCCGACACTCATCTTTCTATAGTAGCGGCTTCATAGATATAAATTCCGAGTCTTTCAGTTTCAGATACTCTGTCATGTCTTGAGGCTACCTCTGGATGCAACACGGGACCTAGGATCACAAGTGACCCCAAGCTAACCTTGTGTAATATCTCACTATTTAAATTAGCTAAGAATGAGATAATAAACTAAAAATATTTATTTTTTAAAAGAAAAGCAAAAATCTGGAAAATTTCCTAATCTTAAAAAAGTGAGTTTTCCTCATTTTCAAATAGACATAACTTCTAGCTTAGGATGAGTTATGGGTAGTTCTTGATATGGTTGGAAATAACTTGGAGTGATATTTCCACCGCCTCCGAGTTTGCACATTTTCGATATCGTATGAGGGAGATATGCCTGTAAAAAATTAGGTTGTCGAAGAAAGGAAAATCCCAATCCGGATTTAAGAAAGGGCAAACTAGTATTTTCACCAATTAATTTCCTCTCTAGGGGTTTATTTGGGGTAAAATAAAGTTATAATTCAGATTGGAAAATGAAAATAACGCTCAGGTCTTGGAGAAGAGAGAAAAGAAAAAGGAAAGGGAGAAAAGTCAAGAATTCACCAAGAACGTCAAGGTTAACAAGAGGATTTCGTCGGGGTGATCCCTATCAAGGTATATGAGATATTTTCATGTTGAGTTAGTTAACACAGGCACCAAATGATTTTAATTGAGCGATTTTGATTTGGTTTAATTATAAAAAGTGACGTTCTTGAAGAACGTTGTTGAATCTTGTTGCTTGAGTTGTTGCATGCCTAGTGTTGATATATCGTGTCTCCGGGTTGTTTTTAGAGTCAAATATATAGGGTATTTTGGGTAATAAATATCCGAAGTGTTTGGAGAAATAACCATGGAAGTTTAGAGGGTTTAGAGATGAAACACGGAGGATAAAAGTCGAAACGCTTGTTCATAAGGCCATGGGGCACCGCGTCTCCCATAGCGCCACTGGACAATCTGTGTCCATAGGGCCTTGGGGAGCCGCGCCAGCTAGAGCAACCCAACTTGTCTTCTGAAGTTTGGGGCCTGGCTCCATACGGCTCTCAAAGTGCTAAGGACGCCAATGCACCCCATTTATTCCCCACTATTTCGTACTTGTTTCTAAGTCATATAACCATTTTTCTTAGTTTATTCTAACACCCTAAGGTACATATAAACATCATGAAATCATCCATAAACACGATATCATGATCCCTCAATCCATAATCAAACTTAAGGAAAGTTAATAATAAAGTAAAAGACGTTAAGAGTTAAGTATAGAAATTAAGAAATAAGTGAAACCAAAGTTTGTTAAAGTTTCAAGAATCTTTAATAAACGTTTCAAATTTGTTTTAGGACTTAGGTTTCAAGTTAAGTAAGGAGTAAATATTTGAAGTCCTTCCTTCAAAGAAATATAAGGGAAATAAGTATACTCTAAAGTTGATTTAAGGCTCAGGTTTCAAGCTAAGTAAATAGTAAAGAGTTGAGTTAATTTCTCAAAACCTACAAGGGACCTAAGTATTTCCTAAGAATTTATAAATATTTTCACATTTAAGATAAGAGTTAACTAAGATTTAATGAGTTTTGAACAAGAAAAGGGAACATTGATTCCAAGAAAGCTTTCTAAAGCTAAGTGTTGAGAAATTATCTCAACCTAGAGAAGGAAGTTGTCTTTAAAACCATGAGCTAAAGTATATTTTGGGAGCAATATTGAGACTGATGTGTAGATGAGAATTCATATTAACTCAGATCTCTATGAAAACCATGTTCCATAAGAGGTTTTCATGGGTAATACTTTTGAGATGATCACGTAATTTAAGCTAGTGTATCCACTAAGTTAAGTAGTTCTATAGGATGGAAAATATTGATGCCAGTTGGCCTGCATCGTATCATGAAGCAGACGCAGATAACCAAGATCAGCGTCATCTAGCGCCTCATTGATCAAGCTTAGCACTCGGAGTCAGTGGTGAGCACCTTGCATTTTGGAGGACACATTTATTCGTTTTTCAGTCTTTCTTTATAGGATGTTGTAGGGTCTTTCCAAACATATATCTTAGTATTATAGAGGCTTCATAGATAGTTATACAGTTTAGTTTTGTGTCTCTATGATACTTAAGTGCAATTTTGGCCAAGTTATTTACTTTAAGTAATATTATGTGAATGTGTTATTTTAGTTAGTTAAGTCTTCCGTTGAGTTAAATAATTCAGGCCAAGGGCATGATCAAGGCTAGCAATGGTCATTGAGTGCTGGCCACGTCCAGGGTGTAGGATAGGGGTATGACAAACTTGGTATCAGAGCACAGAGTTCAAGAGTCCTAGAAAGTTTGTGAAGCTGTGTCTATAGAGTCCTAGTTATCGGTGTGAAGCGTGCCACATCTATAATTAGAAGGCGGCAATATTTTAGAATTCCGCACTTCTTTCATATGCCTTTTTGTGCGTTAAAACTTATCTATTATAGTCTCTCTCTCTCTCTCTAATTCGTTCTTGCTCGTGTTTCTAATAACCACGCCTCCACGAGTAAGGGGTCGTCTAGCTAGAAGGAATGTAGAGGAACTAGAGTAGTCTAATGCACCTGACGTGCAACCTCAAGGGGAAGTTACCAACGGAGTTCCGTGAAGCTATCATGATGTTAATCCAAGTGGTAACAAATTATGTTCGACAACAAAGGGGATCTAGGCAAGAAAAGATTGACACATCGAAGATTCGTGAATTCTGAAGATGAATCCTCCCAGTTTCATCGGTTCGAGCACTACTGAGGTTCCAGAGAATTTCATTGAGAATCTGAACAAGGTTTTTGATATGATGCATGTCATTGATGTTGAAAGAGTTGAGCTAGTTGCATATCAATTGAAAAATGTGTGTGGGACTTGGTTCGACCAGTGAAAGGATACCAGAGATGAGGATGCATCACATTTGAGTTGGGCCTGTTTTGTAGACTCTTTCTTAGGGCATTTTATTCCCTGAGAATTGAAAGATGCTAAGGTACAAGAGTTTCTTACACTGAAACATGTATTTTTGAATGTGCATGAGTATGGTCTGAAGTTCACCCAGCTATCCCGCTATGCTCTTGAAATGATTAAGGATATGTGGAGCAGAATGAACTTGTCTGTCACTGGCTTGGGTCGTGCATCAAGAAAAGAGGACAGAGTTGCGATAATGACGTGAGACATGGACATATCCTATTTGATAGTTTATGTGAAACACGTCGAAGAGGAGAAGCTGAGAGGATAGAGAAGATTATATAAGGAAGAAAACTAAGATTGGGAATGAGTCTGGGCAGTAGAAAGATGTTTCAAATCGGCCATAATTGTAGAAACAAAAGGGGCATGCACCATCATCTGCTAGTGCTCTGTGTGGCACGGGGAGGTGGTTGGGCTTTTTTATGTACTGAGTCTGGTAGAACCCACCCAGGTAAATGTCATGATGGCTAGATAGGTTGCTTTAAATGTGTTCAAGAGGGTCACCTCATAAGGGAGTTCCCCAAGAATAGGCAGGGTAGTGGAACTTCGGGTAACAGAACCCAATCTTCATCATTTGATCCACTTGACAGGTCTGTACCAAGATGATCCACTTATGGTACTGGAAGAGGGATAAACCGCCTCTATACAATCACTAGCCGCCAAGAACAAGATAAATCTCTAGATGTTGTCATTGGTCTGATCAAAGTCTTTACTTTTGATGCTTATGTTTTACTAGACCCATGAATGAGTTTGTCTATTGTAAATCCTTATGTTGAAAATGAGCTATAAATTATGTGTTTCTACGCCAATTGGGGAGTCTATTCTAGAGGAGGGAGTCTATCGTGATTAACATGTATCCATAAATCATAAGATCACCATGGCTGACCTAGTGGAGTTAGACATGGTAGATTTTGATGTCATTCTAGGTATGGACTAACTTCATGCCAATTATGCATGAATAGATTATAGAAATCGTACTTTCAAGTTTTAAATTCATAATGACCCATTTATGGATGGAGTGGTAGTTTAGCAGTTCCTAAGGGTTGTTCCGCTTCGTACCTTAAGACGAGAAAGCTAGTTTCAACGGGATTTATCTATCACTTAATATGAGTTAATGATTCAAGTGCTGAGATACCTTCCTTTCAGTCAGTGTCTATAGTAAAGGAGTTTCCAAAAGTCTTTCATGTTCATCTACCAAGAGTCCCTCTTGAGAGAGAAATATACTTCAGCATAGACATCATTCAAGATAATCTTCCTTTCTCAACCTCTTCATAGGTGAGACTGTCCTTTAGAGTCACACTTTGTAAACATAAAATAAATGTTGGATCACCCACACACTTCATCAATAACGAAATGTAAAAAATTGTTGGCAACTCTAACTCATATGCCACTTTACCAAGCCTTTTCTAGATCTTGTAAGGGCCTAACTATCTAGGACTCAGCTTACCCATCTTTCCAAGTCGCATCACCCCTTTCATAGGTGACATTTCAGGAAAACTCAATCATCAACTTGGAACTCTAGTTCCCCTTCTCCTTACATCTACGTAGGACTTCTGGTGACTCTAGGATGTGTAAGTCTATCTCTAATGACTGGAAATATCTCCATAGCATCATAAACAGAATCTTCCCCTATCAAGGTTGCTTTGCTTACATCAAACCAACCAACTAGGAACCTACATCAACGCCTTTACAATGTATCATAAGGGGTCATCTAAATACTGGAATGGTAGCTATTATTATAGGAAAACTCTATATACGGAAGGTTATTATCCCAAATACCCTTGAAATCAATCACACAAGCTCTCAACATGTCCCCTAAGGTCTGAATGGTATGCTCTGCCTAACCATCCATCTACGGATAAAATGATATGCTAAGGTTAACCTGAGTACCGAGATACTTCTAAAATGATTTCTAGAAATGAGAAGTAAACTTAGGACCTATATTTGAGATGATAGCCAAAGGAACCCCATGTAACATGACTATCTCATTAATGTAGAGCTTGGCGTAGTCCTTCGCCTAATCTGTAGTCTTAACCACCAAAAAGCGTGAAGACTAAGTATTTTTGTCCACTATCACCTATATAAAGTCATGTTGTCTGCGAGTAAAAGGTAAACCTCTGATGAAATCCACGTTTACCACTTCTATAAATGGAAGGTTATCATCCCTTCTACCCTTGAAATCAATCACACAAGATCTGAACATGTCCTTCAAGGTATGAATGGTACGCTCTGCCTAACCATCCTTCTACGGATGAAATGATGTGCTAAGATTTACTTGACTACCGAGATCCTTCTAAAATGACTTCTAGAAATGAGAGGTAAACTGAGGACCTCTATTTAAGATGATAGCCAAAGGAACCCCATGTAACATGACTATCTCATTAATGTAGAGCTTTGTGTAGTCCTTCCTCGAATCTGTAGTCTTAACCATCAAAAAACGTGAAGACTAATTATTTTTGTCCACTATCACCCAAATGAAGTCATGTTGTCTGCGCGTACAAGGTAAACATGTGATGAAATCCATGTTTATCACTTCCCAGTTCAAAGTAGGAATACGTATCTCTTGAGTCATACCTCCTAGTTTCTGATGTTTTACATTGACTTTTTGACAATTGGGCATTAGCCAAGAAATATACTATATCATTTTACATACTACTCCACCAATAGACTTTCCGCAGATCACAGTACATATTAACGGCACTTGGATGAATAAAACATCTGGATTTATGGGCTTCTCAAAAATCTTATATATCAACTCAACCACCTTAAGAACACATAAATGTTACATCCGGGAAGTACCCCCTAGACGTAACTGGCGTCATCGTCCTCGGAGAGGACTAAGACTAGCCTCTTAGAATTCATCATTACAATCATAGGTTGAAAATGCAGAAAATTTAAAATTTTCATCTACACTGCTTCATGAGGTTTACTTTGACCTCTCGCTTACACATAATATATTCATATCGAGTATACATAGACCCTTCGTATAAGAAGATTACATAGTATTCTACTTTTATGGAACATTTATATATAAGGTACATAACATAGTCTAAATAGGGATGTCTCATATTAACCATCGAAACAGAGTCAAATCAACATCGGCATGAGCCCTTACACAATGTAGAAATTCCACTTAGGTCTTACAATAATATCTTGAAACAACACAAATGAAATGATTGTCTTTAGACTAGAACAAAGAACCAAAGCTAGAGTAATAACAAGGGATCATCCTCGGAACATGAGGACATACCCACACTTGAAGAAATGATCCAAGCCTTCCTTAAAAATGGTCACGAACCTTTCAACGATCGGAACTTAAAATGTTAGGGAAAAAGGGAGAAATGGGGTTAGCACATCACTTGTACCAAGTATGGAATCATATGCACATACAACATAGAAATCATGCTAAAAAGGGACATTTCTTTAAAGCATGCTAATTTACTTTGGAAGGAACTTATGCACATTCAAAAACCAATACCAATAATTAAGCACATTCCTTAAGTCAAGACCATGTACATCACAAGACCAACAATACCAAGAATAGTCAAATAAACATGTATATCAACATAATTGAGCACATAATTGAAATAACTCTATCATCAAGTTATAATATCAACAAGCATGCATAAGAGTTCATAACATCATAACCTAAGCAAGACCATTACTCATACACCTCATTAAGTACACTAGTGCAATGACTAAGTAAGACCCCATAAACTCACTAAACCAAGTAAAACCAACAAGAAATATAAGAAATGTCCAACTTTAAATACTATATCATTAAGGGTAAACATCATCATACTTTAGCAATAGAGACCAACCACATGTTTATAAGTGAAACCAATATCACATAGTGTCATTGTCATGTAAGATCAACATATAAATATCATTTACTTTTATAAGCATATAAGCACATAAGAAAATCCTTCCAATACTTCCCTCAAGGATAACTAGTGCAATGTATAGGTAGAGTCCCATACCCCTACCTAGACTAGTCAAACCCTTTGGGTCATCCTAGTGAGAGTTCACATTATCACTTTGTTTTAACTTTGGGAACATCTTACCGTAACCGACATAGACCACATGAGCTAATGTGGAATACGGTGTCATGGAACCCTACACCAAAAGAAGGTGGACTAATTGCCAATGTAGTACAAAAACATGAACATAGCATCTTGGTGGATCCGCTAGCTAGTATTCTTATAGGGACAACATAGTTCAAGAACTAGGAGATTTAGTTGGGGCCCTTTTTATGCGACATGCATTATAGTCTCCAATCTCATGAGTACAATAGTAAACCTAGATTCCCTGTGTGGGAAGGGGAACTCCTCACTACTAGTTCACTCAGTGCTAAGCTAGAGTCCCTTTTGAAATGTCTTTCATTAATAATCATAACTTAGTTTTAGGTAATAGGATAATAGATCCTTGTATAGTCATAATCATTAGCTCAATAGTAATTCAATGACAACACCTTTCATTACATCCTTCATATGTGAGATTAGAACATTAACATCATTATATCATAGTAAGGCACATAGGTACCTCATAATCAACCTTATATCATTACATCTTAAGCAAAATCTCACAATCCATAAATCAAGACATTTTTATTGAAAATCGTACCAAAACTAATCAATCTCATCATAAGGTATACTTCAATATAACTTCATCACTAAACATAAGTAATCATAATTGAAGTAAAGGTTTGAGATTAGAAGACTTACCCCATCTCCTTCAAAAGCCATCATCCAAGGTTTAATCCAATTCAACCTAAAAATGGGTTTAATATCATCACACGATAGTAATCAAAACAATAATAAAGTCAACTGAATCACTAAACAATAATTCATCACTAGTTCATAGCTTAGGGTTAGGGACTAGGGTCGATTTCATGATATATTTTACAAACTAGGTTAACTCATCAAGAACTAGTATAATTGGATCATAATACATCATAATATAATCATAATCATCTAAAGAAACCATACACAAATCTATTTATAAGATCAAATTCGTAGAAGAAAACCCACTTGAAACTTATATTTTTGAAAGTAATTTTTGAAGAACCCCTTGGGCAAAGGAATCCCAAAGGTGAAAGGATGCCATACCTTGTTAATTGATGAATATTGAAGGAGGAAACTTGAATTCTTTCTTACCTAAAACCCACCTTGACCTTGGTCTTCCATGGAGTTCCTTTGGGAGAGAAAAAGTAGAGAGAAGGAAGAGCAACTGGGTTTTGGGAATTATGAGAGTTCGGTTACTTTAATGAGGATTGGGTCTTTAAATAAGTCCTTAACTGACTTAATTAGACCTCCCTTAACCCCTAAATAATTAATAACAACCTAATAAATTAATTGAACTAACATAAAATTTGGCAGCAAAACAGTAGCCCTAACCTACGGGCCGTAGGTTAGTCGACGGACCATGGGAGAACCATCCTATAGGCCTGTCGTTTTTGTAAGGGACTCGCCAAATAACCTCTTCAAGAAATTGTCTAAGTGTATATTGATGGTGTCAATCGATGCCCCATGGATTGGAACCGCCCTCGTAGCCTGCCATCTGTCGATGGCTGCTGTCTCAAAAAAACTTTTAGCCAAAAAGTAAATGTCCTCCTCAAGTACCCTTGGTTAGTCCATGGGGAGTCTTACCCAGAATTTTCTAATATAAAACAACTCTAATACGTATTAGACACCTTAATACAAAATTCCATCGAATTCTGACTTTTAAAACCTTGTTATATAGGCTAAGGCACACTAGCACCTCTTGAACTATTTTTCGGAGTTCATGGACGTTTCTTGACGCATTGGTTTCTTGACGCATTGATTATAAAAACCTCCTAAATCATTTATATACATTATATTTAACCTTAAAATAGTGTTACAAACCATTAAATCTCATGTTAGGCTCTAGATTAGGCTTTGGACTTTCGGAGTATTACAATAAACAACCCTAATAGCGAAGCACACCATCTCCCACTTGGGTGAAAACCTCAACCGTCTGTCGATATGTTACATCCTTTAATTCAAGCAATATTAAAGAACTCTCATGCTTTTCCTTAAGATCCGCTATCAAAGAAGATTCTGACCTATTCTAAACTGTTACACCACCATATGATATGCTCATAAGACGAATTCCTAGTTGAGTAAGTCTGTGAACACCTTTTTGTAGCTCGTTTCTTTCTTCCGAAACATGTGCTACACTACCCAGAGATAGTTTACTATGAGTATGTGCTACTACATTGGCCTTACCAGGATCGTAATGCAATACTCATATCATAGTCCTTGAGGAACTCAAGCCATTTCCTGTGGAAGAGATTAAACTCTTTCTGGGTGAACACATACTGAAGGCTCTTATGGTCTATGAACATATCTACGTGAACACCATATTGTAATGTCTCCAAATCTAGAGTGCAGACACCATTACTCTAAGATCAAGGTCATGAGTCAGATTGTTTTTCTAATGCACCTTAAGTTGTCTAGAAGCATAAGTTATAACCTTACCTCGCTGCATCAGTGCACAACCTAGGTCGAATCTAGAGGAATCGTAATAGATAACATAACCATCTGAACTGTCTGGTAGAGTCAAAAGAGGAGTTTTACTCAACCTCATTTTCAATTCAATAAATCTCTTCTCACAATCATCTGACCGCTAAAAATTGACCTTTTTCTGATTCAACTTAGTTAATGAAGAGTCTATGGATTACAATACTTCCATGAACCTTTTATAATAACCCGCTAGACCCAATAAACTTCTAGTCTCTGTAGAAGAGATACCTCTGGGAAATTGTTTCAGTGCTTCCATATTTCCAGAATCCATTCAGACCCCTTCGCTAGACATAATCTGTCCAAGGAAAGCAACAGATTACAACCAAAATTCACATTTGTTAAACTTAGAGAATTACTGGCTGTCCTTGGGAGTTTGTAGAACAACCCTGAAATGATTTGCATGTTCTTTCTCATTCCTAGAGTAAATAATATTATTATCAATAAAGACGATAACGAAAAAGTCCAAGCCCTGCTTGAACACTTTGTTTATTAAATCCATGAAAAACGAAGGAGAACAGGTTAGTCCAAATGACATAGCTATGAATTCATAATGACCATACCGAGTTTTGAATATTTTGTTTATAATGTAACTATCTCAGACATTAAGTTGATAGTAACCCGATCTAAGGTCTATCTTTTAGAAATGACTAACACTCTGAACTTGGTCATAAAAGTCATCAATCCTGGGGATGGGATACTTATTCTGGATTGTGACCTTGTTCAACTTCCTATAGTAAATTCACAACGTGAGAGAGACATCTTTATTCTTCATGAACAACACTAGTTCACCCTATGGTGAAATACTAGGTTTGATGAACCCCTTATCTATAAGGTCTTTCCATTCCCTTTTCAATTACTTAAGCTCAGTTGGAGCCATACTATAAAGATGAAT
Source organism: Solanum pennellii (assembly GCF_001406875.1). Lineage (NCBI taxonomy): Eukaryota > Viridiplantae > Streptophyta > Magnoliopsida > Solanales > Solanaceae > Solanum > Solanum pennellii. The sequence goes on along the minus strand of NC_028643.1, from coordinate 64,725,758 downwards.
AGAGATAGTCTAGGGATCTGAAAGGAGATCAATTCCAAAGCTGATTTTCCTTTCGGTTGGAACTTCCGGAATATCTTATTTAAACACTTTTGGGAGGTCATTTACTAGAGAAACTGAAAAAAGAGTTGGGGTTTCGGAACTTGAATCCTTAACCCAAAAGAGATGATAGAGATAAAAATTAGAGATCATCTTTCTGGCCTTAAGCTAAAAAATGAATCGACCCATAAGCATTAAACTACTACCCCTCGATTCCAAGATTGGTTCATTTGGAAACAGAAATGAACAATCCTAGTTCTACAATCGAATGAGGCATGACAGGAATGTAACTAATCCAAGCCTAGAATAACATCGAAGTCTACCTTTTCTAACTCTACAAGATCTGCTGAGGTGACAATCTGGGAGACAGTGACAAGACAATTTCTCTATACCCGTCTAGTTATAATTGGGTCACCGACTAGAGTAGAGACTGAGAAAGGTTCTAGGAGATTTTTTGGAGTAACATCGGATTTGACTTTTATATAAGGAGTTACAAAATAAGTGTCACCCCTCGAGCTACCCCAAGACGCGGACACGTGACATAGGATCACGAGTAAACCTAAGGTAACCATACTAGCATAATCATGAGCACACTAAAGATAAGTTGAGAAACAAAATTGTGCGGAAGGTAAATCATAATGTAAGTCTGAAATATAGGGAGAATACCCATATACTTTAAAATTAATATTAAATCTGAGAGTTCAATTCAAGAGAAATATCAAACTAGAATACTAAGTTGAATCTAACTATGTCTAAAAATAAGCCTCTAACTGACTAGAAGTATTGCTACATGTTCAAGTTAAGTCTAGCAAAAATTTAACTAAAGACTAAAAGCGATAAAAATAAACATATTACTAGTCCTCGAAGAATCATGACTCAAAACTGATGATACTAATTGATGATCAAGAACCTATCTAACTGTGATCTAGATGCTGAGAACATAAGCCTATATCACGAGAATATGTAGCATAGAATATGCGTAATATAAAGATACTCGGCATGTAGGATAAAGTAATGCAGATATAAAAATATAACTAAAAAGCAATAAACCAAGAGTATAATCTGAAAATAATATAGATATTGAATATTGAGATATTAGAATGCAATGACCAAATGATAACATGTTGAGACTAAATACTTACTATAATGACATGTGGTCAATGCAATGGAGTCTGACAGAACCGTGGGAGCTACTATTAAATGATAATAAAACTACATGAGTTAAATGTAATTTCTTATGTATACGCCCATCCAAAGGACCCAATACACTCGACCAAAGATGTAGAGGCATGGTGGTGTGATCACTAAAATGATGCCCACTGAGGGGACTTACAATTTACGTGGCTTCGTAATTCGGGAACTATATGAGCGACTGACCCAAGTCCAACTCGATATTATGCTACTCTCAATAAATTAAATGATTAACATATTATGACCGAATTTCTATAATACACTTGATATCTCATACACTGGATAGATAAAAAATGACATGCAAACAGAGAATGCAACAACTAATATGAGGACAATTCATTCATGATGCAGACATTTATAACATAATACTGAGATATCTAACCTAGCATGTGTAATTAAAGAACTAAGAAAATACATAGCTAGGGTTCTGAAATTCATGCAAGAAATGAATTAATAACTTGATAATCTTATTTGGAAAATGTAAATAGATAATTCATGATAATCTGCTGAAGTTCTAGAAACCCTAAGTTTAGTCATGATAATGTAATTAAGAAGTTGACTGAAATCTTGGGAGCTAATGGGAGAAAGGAACTAGTAAAATACCATATACCCGGTGACAAATTCCATGGAGAAATCTTTTGATTTTGGGGCTGGAACTTATGGAATCTTGTTGCGTTCTTGAACCAAGATCGCTCGACCTTTTCTCCTTTTTTGCTTCTAATTTTCCAAGTTTTTTGACGAATAATTTGACTTAGTGAAGCTCTAGTTCTTTTTCTAGGATAGAATTGATAAAAATAACGTAGTTTAGGGTTAAAAAGACGTATTTTAGGGGTCCAACAAAAAAGAAAATGACCGAAATACCCGTGTCTTAAAGATATGAACAACTTGACCAAGACCATCCTCACGGATATTAAAAGGGGCCATGGATCGTAAAATAGGTCGTGGACTGCACTTAGTCTAGGAACTGGGGCCTTTGTTTCATAAGTCCTTACACAACCCATATAGACTACCATGGACCGTGAAGGTCCCCGTGGTCCTCACTCGGGCTAAGTTCTGAAGGTTCAAGTGTGGAAGGCATACTGCATAGTCTTAACGGACCCTCCCAATGGCTGTGTGAAGGACCACAAAATGTAGAGGTGTCTATGGTCTTCACTTAGGCCTTGATTCGAAGGGTTGGCGAGGGGGAGGGGTCTACTACCTAGACTCTACAGGCGTCACCACGGCCCGGCAAAAGACCACGGACCATGAAGGTACCCGTGTTATGATGCCTAGGCCTGGTTACTTATAAGTCATGACCACGGGCAAATCAACGGATTGTGGAACCTATAACATCCTGTGAAACCTATAGTGGTTCACTGCTTCATGTAGTTTCCTGCAAAAATAATTTTGGGTCGATTTTTTGTGGTGTTACAGAAAGAGTAGCCCTTGGATCTAACAAAGAATAAACATCTAATTCAAAGACTCCTAACATACCAGTTACTACATCAGGAGAATCTTCGTGATCCTTGGAGCCTGGAGATCTATAACATGTTCTCGCGCTGTCCGCTAGCAGTACCAGATTAGTTACCCTACTCATTCGGGCGACCTACTGGCTCTGATAAAGTTATAGATTGAGTTCTTCTATTGTTACCTCCTTAACATTCTTTATAAGGAAAATATTTCAACCTATGAATAGACTGACCATACCCAAAGCATCCTTCCTTCCCTACAAAACACTCGCCCGGATAATTCTTACCACACTTGGGGCAAGTTGGGTAGGTTCTGGTACCTGAAACACTACCTTGAGTCTTAGATCCTAATGCCTTACGCTTATGATCATTTCAAAAGTTGGAGGATGGAACACTAGTTGATAAAGGTGTTGGAGTTGATGATTTTTACTGAAACTGCGAGCGATTACTAAGACATGATTTCAATTGAGAATATTCATATTTCCTGTTCTAGACTTATTATTCTCCTTGGCCTGTTCAATAAGCTTATCACCCTCAACCTACTGAGCATGATTCATGAGCCTAAAGATCTTCATATCCTCAAGTAACATGGCATTTCTACACTATATTTTCACAAGATCGGATACCCCATACATGAATTTGTTCATTTAAGCCCTAGAATAAGCAACCATGTGAGGATCATACCTGGAGATTTGGGTAAACTTTATTCCATACTTTTGGACCATCATAGAACCCTGCTTAAAATTCTAAACTCCCGACATTTTGTCTTCCTTGAATCTCTTCAGAAGAACCTTTCTACAAAGCTCTCACTGAAATATTTTGAAATGATTGAAAAAGCATATGTACCCCTGTTCTCTTATACAGAGTGTACAAGATATAAGCGACATCCATAAGTTGGTAAGATGCTAACTCAACCCAACCATTCCCTCCATCACTGGAAAGATCTTCTTGACCTCATCTATGAAGTTTTGGGGATCCTTACCAATCTACAATCCTAAGAACTCACACAGATTCATCCATACAAAATCTCACACTCTAGCTACAGCTGACCCAACATTACCATTAGTCAGAACTTGAGATTGTTGGTTATTCATGTTGGTCACACTCTTAACTAACAACTGGAGAGCGTTCAAAAATTCAACATTCAATACCTCTTGATCTGGATTGGAGAAGATGTGTTCGCGTTCCTGGCATTCACATTCTCGGGGATAATTCTACGAGGAGGCATGATCTGAAACACAAAATAACTAGTCAGGGTGAGAAATTAGATCACACCTTATGCACGATTAGATTAAAAAGGAAATAAAACATTTCCTCAGACACCTTGCAACCTCCTTCTCATTAGATGTAGTGCACTACACGCTCATGACAAGGACTCCACTTACTGCGACTTTTCAGACATCATAAGAACTTAGTTCTATGACTCTAAACCTAATGCTCTGATACTAATTTTTTCATGCCCTAAGTCTAGCCCTTAAAAGTAGCATAGGAACTCGGATAACGAGTAACCTCAAGCTAACCCTGCTGGAATGATCATAATCATACTAGAGATAAACTAATTAATATTGTGCAGAAGCTGAATAATGATAAAACTGAAATATTGGGGAATACACATATACTAAAATCTGAATACAGATAACTAAGAGTTTGAATACAAAAGAAAAGTCAAACTAAAAGAGTAGAAATGGAACTAACTATGTCTGAAATAAGCCTCTAAAATGACTAGAAATACGGCGACATGCCCCAGATAGATATAGAACATTGAAGCTAAAGCTTAAAACTGTAAATATGGGCATGTCCCTAGTCCTCGGAGAATGAGGACTCAACACTGATGTTGCTGAAATAAAGATCGAGAATCGATCTATGCCTGATTCTGTGAACCTGAACCTACATCACGTGATAACGTAGCGCAGAGTATAGGTGAGTACTTGAAAGATACTGAGCATAAATGATACAGTAATATCAAAAAATAACATAATTCAATCAAAGCATCTAAGTAATAACAATATCTGAAAATAATAAGGATACTAAAAGGTACTGTAAATGGCTAAACTAAATGTAATAACCAAATTTATAACAAGCTGAGAATGAATATTGGACGATACTAATAACATCTTCAATGCAATAAAATCTAACTGAACTGTAAGGGAGCTACTAACAACCGACATAAAACCACAACATTAAAATGTGGAGTCTGATGTATATGCCCCATCGAGAGGACCCAATATACCTCGAAATAGGTATTGAGGTATGCTGGCGTTATCACTAAAACGATGCCTATAAAGAGGAATTATAACCTATAGGGAACGTAGTTTTGGGACTGATGGGTTACTGACCCTAGTCCACTTAAAATTAAACTTCTCATATAATTAAGTAATTAACATTTTATGACTGAAGTGTTGTAGTACTACATAGCTCAAAACTTACACGCAAAATGAGAATACAACATTTATTTACTAATAATAATGCATTCGAAAAGTGAGGCATGTTTATATATAAATGAATTAACTGACCTAACGCGTGTAATTCATGAACTAGAAGAACTACATAATTAGGGTTGTGAGTTTATGCATGAAACTAAGCAAAAATGATATTTAACTTATGATAGTATGATTGGATCGTTCTAACAACTAAAACCTAACAATTATAATATTCAGGAAACCCCAGGTCTAAATAATCATTAAGGGAATCAAGATTGTGACTGCAATCTAGGCATCTAATGGGTGAAAGGAACCCACTAGTGAAATCCCACATATTTGGTGACGAATTTCATGGAGAAATCCTTCGAAATCAGCGCTAGAACTGATGGAACCTTGTAGTTGTAATGACCCAAAAAATCATATTTGGAAATATTGTAGTTTTTGTTAATTACGATTGTTTAGTTTAGGATTGATTCATATATAATTAATTTTACTTTTTGTCTAATGGGCTAATCCCATAATTTATAAAAAGAATTTAATATAAGTAAAAAAAAATAATACTTGAGTTGTAGTCTAAACGCACACGTAAGTGCACGTGATCGTAGAAGCAATATAATGGCTCTTATTAAGGAGCCGGGTATCGTACACACAAAGACTACAAACTAGACTCTATTAACTTTTCCAATTCCTATTATTAAAACAAGTTCAATGTCTAAATTGTAAAATAACTATACATAAATTTGTGTTTAACTAAAATTGAATATTGTGATTCAAATTCTTGACTCGTAATGATTATCAATAGATAGATCAAGGATTGCAGCTTTTATCAGGAATTATGAAGTTTCCATCATCTAATAAAGGTTTTCTAAAGTTATCTCATCGATGAACCACAGGGTTAAATATATGATCATGGTCTCTCGGCCTCTAATCTCCTACAACTATTACAACCTTAACTACATCGTTGAGCAGGGATAAGATGAATAAAAGTTGAGCATTAAGTTATCTTCTTGTATGATGGTCCAAGTAAGGTTTCCAACAATATCTCTATTTTAGAAACAAATCAACCGTAACTGTTAAGAGTCAACAAGACTTCTTACTTTCCATGTTCTATCCTCTTATTCCTCTCTCGAGTTCAATTTGGCAATGAATTTATTTCTATGGTGGCCAGTCATGAAATACAAAAAAAAGCAAGAAAGTAAGAACGAATCATAGATAACTCTTGATAAACCCTTAAAATAATTAAGCAAACTTCATTCATCCTGTAGCCACAACCCTATAACTAGGGTATTTAGCTACTCATGATTCTCATAACGATATTAAAACTTCTTGAACTAATTCTAAAGAATTACCAGAAAAGAAGAAATAGAAAGGAACCCTAATAACTTCCAGTCTCATACTGGATGCCTCCCGTTTAAAAATTAGAAAAATATTCCCTATAAAATTAAATTGAGGTCTTATTCATACTAAATTCCGAACCTCAAATTTAGGGCCTTGCGGCGCGCGATGCGGAGCTAGCACGAAGTGTTCCGTCTTGCGATTTATTTCTCAATTAAACTTTGGCACTCAAGAGCGCGATGCGGAGCTGACACGAAGTCCTCTGTTTGGAATTTTACTTCATGCGCAAGATATTATTACATTCCGTGCGTCGCAAGGCTATCACGAACATGCCTTTGCAGCATTTCTCCACTTCACTTTGCTTTCTTTCTTTCTCAGATTTCCTCGTTGCCTCTTTTTTCCTTTCTTGATTCAGGTCTCTTGCACCTCGCCTTCCTGCACATCATGTTGATTAGTTTGGAAATAAAAAATTTACTGAATAAGACTCTTAATCTATACTTATCGACTTCAAAACAAGCTCTCATGTAGGCATAAATAACATTATGGGCATGTAAATTTTCCCAAGATCACTACCCCACACTTAAAAGCTTTGTTCGTCCTTGAACAATTTCTAATGACTCCTATACATGGACTCGACTTAGATCGTTCTTCTATCATCATTTCTCCATGCTTTCGTATATGACCTTCTACTGATTAAATCATGCTAAGAGAACTTCATGCACTCGTCCTTTTAATTCTCTATGTACATTCTTGTATCTCTTTACCTTATGCAACAAGTACCTCTCACGCCATGGAATAATCCGCTTACTTACAACATATATATATATATATATATATATATATGCTTTACAATGTTATATTGATTTTCGCTTTTTTGGAAGCTCACATATATAGAAAAGAATTAAAAGCTGCTAATGATAGTACATTTACCACCCGATTCGCAATTGCCCGCTAATAAGAGTGGAGAGAGCTCTGTCATAGATAGGATTAGCAGTTTGCCTTGTGATCTTCTTGAGAAGATATTAGGATGCTTGCTTTGGAATTATGTGAAAATGGAGGTATAAGTGGGTAATACTTTTTGAACTAGTGTTTGATGATAACGTTGGCAAAGGACTCCGGTCTCCTGAAAACTTGAATGGAATTTTTGAAGCATGTATTGTCATTGCAACTGCATTTGAGAAAATAGGTATTGTGACAAGTGCAGATTTCAGTCACGGGGGAATGAAAATGATGGACGACATGAAGCAGTTCCCTCGAGCATCACCCAATGTAGAGTTTATTTACCAAGAAGTTGATATTCATTTTTGAAATTTCTAGGTAAACGGCTCACCACTGAGATTGTTCGATCCTTTTAGTTTCTTTGTGTGCTTTGTTTGATCTCTTCAGAAAGGAAAAAAAATATTTTTCTTAAAAGGGGTAAAAGATGCACATTAGCGATCTTTTATTATTTTAAAAAATATACATTTCAATAAAAAATCAATAAATAGTTAAATTGCGCATTTNTTATTTATATATATATATATATATATATATATATATATATATATATACACACACACACATATGTTAAGCAAATCTTCAAATTACCCACATGCATTATTTTTCCTTTACCTTTTATTATCACTTCCTAAATACTTTCTCTCTTCCTTTGGACAGATATCTTTGTTTTGTCCCTCAGCCTAACACAGCGCATTAAGGATCAGGATCAATCTCAGGGGCTCAATAAAGGGGATACATCTTATTTTTCAAGGTTTCAACAAAAGCGTAGGTTAAAAGCCCAAGGGGGCTGACTAAGGAGTAAGATGAGGCTGCATTTCTACAGTAATTCCAAAGAAGGTGTGTTGTCATGTTTTTGAGTACCACACAATCATATATCGCTTAAGTCACAACCTGGGCAAGTTCAAGACTCAAATAACATAACAGTGACTATAGAATAATTCACCACTCGTGATACATGGTGCATTTGGAAAGATTAACTCAGCCCATTATGTGTTACATGAGAGGGTCATTTCAGCTTTAGGTGTACTTTTATATAGCATGACAAATAGTTGCACGTCATATATCCTTCAACTTAATGTCTCTTTTCGTATAAAGATTTTCCCAAGGACTTCAATTTCAGCACGACCCACCCTAGACGCGATCTACGACATTCACCCTTAAGACGGTCGTCATCCATCTATCCGTAAACAACTACCAAGAAACCCAAACAAAAAACATATTCTTTAAACATAAACATAATAAAATGAAAGCATGCACAGAAAATGCCACCCCTAATTAAAACAATTACATTGTCCTCGATGCACAGAAAACATACGAAATTAAATCACATGGTAAGGGAAATACTCCCTAATTAATCCTCCATCTCATCATCAGCGCCGTGTGAAAAGGCTCAATTTCATCCTCCGGTTCTGACTCAACATTAGAGTTAGTTCATAAATTGTCCTCATTAGTTGGGATATCATAACCAAATGGCTCTGCAAACATCGTTCCTATCCCCAATAGTATATTAGTATGCGCATTCAAGGGATATTGGCAGCTGACCTCGTCAAGATCAGACCAATTTGACGATCGACCTCCGGTTCTGTGCTGAAACATCTCCATTCCATACATCTATGCCATAATTAATTCGTCCGGTCGATGCCTCTCCGCAGTGGTGAGAGTGGGGCCTAACTAAGTATCAGGCCATTTCGCTCGAGTAACATCCACAACTGTCGGGTATAAAGAGGAAATGTAATCTAAATCTTCTTCCGAAACACCTGCACGATGAAACATGCTAGTGTTAATACCTCTAAATGCATACCGATGGCCTTTAGGCACTCTAGCCATTTGCATAGCCGATTTGATAATCACCCTACTATTTAGATCCTTGTTCGTCATCAATGCGTATATCAGACATACCTCATCATGTGTAGTATCAGTGTAGTGCAGCCTGGGTATCAAACAATTTATCGCAATTTTCAACCAAACATGAGTCTCGCGTAGTATGTGAGCATGCAGGAGCGTCTTGTGATACCGCTTCCGACTATGATGAGTCCACTGAGCCATGGATTGAGGTCTACACATTAAATGGCATATTTCATGATATGGTGGTCGGATGTTCAACTGGGTTAACACCAAACAGTTGGTGTGATCTGTTGTTCCCGTAATAGCATTTATAATGGTTGAAGTTATACGCACGTTTCGACTACGTACCGTGACAAAGTGAGTGCGGGTGTCGGGAATTCAATTAGCATAAAATTCACGAACCATGCTAAGGTTGCACCGATCTGATTCCTGAAATATAAACCCCATCTGTAACTCTTGTATCTGCATCACAATTCGGGGGAACTCCCGGAGTAAACTGTCCCTATCAACACACACATTCGAGAAATATGATGACTTAGTGTGCTTCCTATACCACGTCTTTCCCTACTTGGCGACTGTTTTTGACCCATATATGCGGGTCTACCCTCTGGGAGCAGGTTGTGTGAGTGTAACATTCCCACTTCGAGGCCTCTTCTTCAGAGACCCATGAGCAGCTGCGTGTCCTTACCTTTGTGACAAAGACATAGTACGTACTAAAGTTCATGCCTAATTGAGGAACAGTCCACCCCATAATTAATAACCAACAACGTCCAACTTGGGTATACATATTATCCCCGATATTACAATAACATCAGTATCGCATTTAACATAACAAGGAATGGTCACTAATTTGACCAAGAAAAAACCAATTTTTAGTAACAACAATTTCACCTTCATAAAATGGCACAACATAGGATTCATGTACTCAGCAAGATTATTAGATACTCAAGAATTCATCAACCATTGAAAACATATTTCTCAATTTATAACAACCACACATGAAAAACAACAAATCAAAATATCTCGTGATGACGACCCCAAACCCCCCTAATTTGGTTATTTGCTGCCCCATGCTTGTATGAATACTAATTTCTACTCAAGACTTCGAAATCACAACAACTCCAAGCATAAAAAACTTCCCCCAAAGTTTTATCTACCCTTAATATGCAATTTAAACTTAGTACTTTCCCATCGAGAACAAAGACGAAGGACATACCTTGAGAGTAGACCGTTCTAATGTCCAAGAGAAAGAAGAAAGCAATTTGAGGCCTGGGTGAAGCGAGAAGAGGGATGATTTGTGCGAATTTTGTGAGAAACGGGGGAGAGAGGCGCGATGGGGAAAAGTATTAGGATATTAGGTCGGTTTTATATTAGAAAGTGAGAATTAGGGGATGCGTCGGGTGTTTTTTTTTATTGATTTAGAAATGGGTAAAGCCCGTTTCTAGTTAATGAAATTTAAAAAACTCAGCTGGACCTTGCGACGGGCGAGTGACACGAGGTCTAGTAGAATTTTTATTCCAGTTGCACCAAAAATTGTTATCTATCGCGTGACGCGGAGCTGACATGGGATAGTGTATTTGTTTGACGTAAATTACTTTTATTGTTGAAATCAATTTCATACCTATTTTCCGCAACGCGTGCTTGACACGAGGTATTCTGCCTAGAATTTTTTAGGCGAGTCTAAATTGGACTCTAACCTCGCGAGACGCGCCCGACAAGAGGTATTCTTCCTCAAATAATTAGCACTTCACCTTGCAACACGCAGCTATCACATGGTCCACTGCCTCTTCGCCCTTAATTCCAAGTCCTGGATAAACACCCCGTTAGTGGAAACCTTGATGGGGTGCCTCCCATTTAGCGCCGTATTTATGGTCAAGGCACGATTCATGTATGTATATATGTGTATATATATATATATATTATTTTTTTACTAAAGCAAATTAAACCTAACTATTACAATAAGTGATGGGCTGCCTCTCGTGGAGGGCCTGATTAAACATTGTGGCACGACCCATCTCAGAACTTCATTCCTCATCCAGAGTGATCACTTCAACCTCACGATCCACATCTTTTTCCACATAGTGTTTGACCCTTTTTCCATTGACCAAGAACGTAAAACTATTGCCTTTGTTTCGTAACTCAACTGCTCCATGTTGAGTTATTCGCACCACCTCAAACGGACCACTCCATTTCAACCGGAGCTTTCCTAGAAAAAATTTCAACCTGGAATTGAAAAACAACACTAGCTGGCCTAACTCAAAAGTGTGTGACACTATGTGCTTGCCATGCCACTTTTTAGTTTTTTCCTTGTACAACTTTGCATTCTCATATGCATGCAGTCTGAACTCCTCCAACTCATGCACTTGGGTTACTCTTTTTCACCCAGCTAACTCAGCATCCAGATTTAGCTTCTTTATTTCCCAATATTCTTTATGTTCTAACTCGGCATGCAAGTGGCATGCTTTTCAAAACACGATCCGATAGGGAAAAGTTCCTATCGGTATCTTGTACGTAGTTCTATAGGCCCATAATGCATCATCTAGCTTATCTGAACAATTCTGCCGTTGAGCATTTACAATTTTCTGCAAGATCTACTTAATTTCACTGTTAGGTACTTCAACCTGTCCACTTATTTGAGGATGGTATGCAGTTGCCACTTTGTGACTTACCCCAAACTTAGCCAATAAGTTATAAATGGAGTTATTTATGAAATGCTTACCTCTATCACTGATCATCGCCCTAGGAGTGCCAAACCTGGTAAAAGTTTGTCCTTATAAACTTCATAAACACTTTGGAGTCATTAGTTGGTAACATTATGCTTCAACCCTCTTGGACACATAGTCTACCGCTACAAGAATATACTAATATCCCTCTAGATGATGGAAATATTCCCATGAAATTGATTCCCTAAACATCAAAGATTTCCACATCATGAATAAGGTAGGCCAAAAGAATCCAGATTGTAATACTTTATGTGCAGTTTGTTCACCCCCACGATGTTCGCTACATGGTGAAGAGAAACAACTTTCTAACACTTTTGGGGTCTCTCCCTCAGCTATACATTTTCTCAGCATTTGATCCGGACCCTGCTTAAACATATACGACTCATCACATATATAGAATTTAGCATCGTACCTCAATCTCTACCTCTGATGTATTGATGCCCCAGGTGGGAATAAACCACTCACCAAATAATTCACAATGTCTACATACCAAGGTACATGTGTAATGTCCATCGCTAGAAGTTGTTCATCAGGGAATTCTTCTCGGATTTTTACTTTATTTGACACATGAGATGAATCTTTGACTCTAGACAGATGATCCGCTATCTGATTCTCTGAACCCTTTCTATCTTTACTCTCTAAATCAAATTGATGGAGGAGTAAGACCCATCTGATCAATTATGATTTTGCATCTTTCTTATTGAAAAAATATTTAATGGATGCATGGTCAGTGTAGACTATCACCTTCGTTCACACTAGATATGACCTAAAATTGTCAAACGCAAACACTAAGGCCAACATTTCTTTGTTAGTTATGGTGTAATTTGCTTGGGCTGCATCTAGTGTCTAACTCGCAAAGTATATGGAGTGAAACACTTCATTTCATTTTTGTTCTAACACTGCTCAAACTACAATATCATTTGCGTCACACATCAATTCAAACGACAACTCCCAATTTGGAGCTACAAGGATAGGGCTTCTATTAACTTTTGTTTCAACACTTCGAAGGCTTCTAAACAATTCTTGTCAAACTTGAATTTCACCTCCGTTTCTAAAAGAGCGCACATAGGTTTTGCAGTTTTGGAGAAATCTTTAATGAACCTTCTATAGAAATCTGCATGGCCCAAAAATCTTCTAACCCCTTAAACCGATAATTTAGGTGGTAATTTCTCAGTTACTTCAATCTTAGCCTTGTCCACCTCTAGCCCATTCTTCGACACCTTGTGACCCAACACAATTCCTTCTCTTTCAAAGAAGTGACATTTTTCCCAATTTAAAACTAAATTGGTTTCTTTATATCTTGCTAAGACTATGTCAAGATTTAACCAGCACAGCTTAAAGGACTCACCAAATACTGAGAAGTCATCCATAAATACTTCTACAAAATCTTACACCATATCGTGAAAGATTGTCATCATGCCTCTCTGAAAAGTAGCTGGAGCATTACATAACCTTAAAATAATGTGTTTGAAGGCATAGGTACCATAAGGGCATGTGAATGTTGTCTTGTCATGATCCTCAGGTGCAATTACAATCTTTTTATACCTTGAGTATCCGTCAAGGAAGCAATAGTATTCCTGACCTGCCATTCTGCCCGACACATGGTCAATGAAGGGAACCGGATAATAATCTTTTCTGGTGGCTTCATTTAACTTCCTATAGTTCATACATATTCTCCACGTTGTTACTATTCTTGTGGGGATCAATTCGTTCTTGTCATTGGTCGCTACAGTCATCCCACCTTTCTTGGGCACATACTACACTAGACTTACCCATTTGTTGTCCGATATTGGATACACTATCCCTGCATCGAATTACTTGATTACCTCTTTTCGAACCAAATCCTTCATCAAAGGATTTAATCTTCGCTGCAATTGAGCACTTGCTTTATATCCTTCTTCCATGTAGATATTATGTATACACAAAACATGACTTATACCTTGGATATCTTACATCTGCAATCCTATTGCTGCTTTGCGCATCTTATAAATCAACAATGCTTCTTCCACCTGTTCATCAGATAATGCTGCAGACAAAATAAAATGTAAAGTATCATTTACACATAAAAATGAATACCTTAGATGTGCTGGAAGGTCTTTCAATTCTAATTTAGGAGATTCTTCAATGGAGAGCTTAGGTGGAGGCCCTAATACTTTGTTAAATGGTTCCCATTTTCTCCCCAATTCTTCGATCACTGCCAAGTCTAACATCTGCACAATTTCATGTGACTCAGCATCTCCATATATCTCATCTCCCCTCATTACTCAATCAAGAGGGTCTTTGTCCAAGATGTGCTTACCATCTACCTCTAAATCTACCACAGTGATGGCACATAAATCCTCATACACTTGTGGCATTTTTAAGGCTCTATATATGTCAAAAACCTCTATCTTATTGTGAGCTCTCATTGTAAGTTGACCAGCAGCTACATCAATCATTGCTTTCACAGTGGCCAAAAAATGGGCACCCTAAGATTAATGGAACCTCAGGATCTGTCTCAAAATTCAATACCACTAAAATCCACTAGGAGAATCGAAGATCCTACTTGCACTAGTACATCTTCTACCACTCCTTTAGATTTGGCTACATATCTATCAGTCAATCGTAATTACAGTGGTTGGCTTAGGACTGCCCAACCCAGTTTCTTATACAACAAAGTTGGCATTAAATTAATGCTAGACCCTAAATCGAACAAACCTCACGCATGTATACTCTGGACGATGGTAATTTGTACCGTGAAGCTACCCGGATCTTTTAGCTTGTGGGAAACCTATTCTGAATCCTAGAGCAACACGCTTCAATAAGTGAAATTGTCTCGTATTTGTCGTTCTCCTTTTATTTGCTACAATTTCTTTCACATACTTCACATACCTAGGTATACCTTGCACAAAGTCTACCAAAGGCAAGTAAATCTGAACTTGTTTTAGTAATATAAACTTACCAAAGCATTCATCCTCATTTTGCTTCTTAAACTTCTGAGGGAATGGAGGAGGTGGTCTTACTATTGGTTGCACCTTTTCTGCAGGTGCCGCTTTTTCTTTGTTCTGGGGCACACCCTTTGTTAGTTCACCATTTCTACTCACCACTTTGAAGACGTTTTTCTTTGGAGACAATTCCTTCTATTTTAGCCCACTACGAGTACTCATAGCATAGACCAGTTTAGGATTTGGATCTGTGTTACCAGGTAACCCTCCTTGCTGTCTAGAATTTTGGGAACTAGCAAATTGCCCAAATTGCTTTACCAAATTTTGGGTAGCTAACTAATTATTTCTCATATCAGCCGCTAACTGAGTTCGATCTGCCATGATTTTCTTTAACATCTATTCGACACTCATATCACCTTATTGTGGCTTAGGTTGCTCTATTTGAATCTGCCCTTGATATCCTTGAGTTTTACCCTGAGATCTGTACTGATTCTTATTTTGAACTTTACTTTGATTTCTGCCCCAAGAGAAGTTTGGGTGATTTCTCCAACTCGGGTTGTAGGTGTTCAAATAGTTTTGATGGCCTCCCCCTTTTTGCGCATTACATACAAAGTTTACCGAATCTGGATTCGCACCACGAGTATCCCCAATATATTCACTTCCACCACAAATATGACACCACGTTGTTGTTTGCTGGACTGCATTAACTTTAGAAGTTTGTTGCCCCAATGCCATTTTACTAAAGTGGGTATTCATCATATTATGCATGGCTGAAATTTGAGCAGTTAAAGCTATTACAACATCAATCTCTAATACCCCTGCAGTTTTCTGTACCACTGACTTTAACACACTACCATTCCATTCCTGATTACCTTGAGATATCCTATTCAGCAAGGTGTACAGCTCTGCATAAGTCTTCTCGAATGCTTGTCCACCCGCAACTTAATCTAGAAAAATCTTGGTGTTAGGCTCTAAACCCTCAATAAGATTTGGTATAAGTTTTTGCCACCTTTCTACCTAAAGTTAAGAATATCACTTCTTAACTTGGCGGTCTTCCCAGAAGGGAAGAATCTAATGATGAATTAATGGGAAAGATCATCCCAAGTGGTGATTGAGATAGCAAGCTCTGAATTCAACCATCTATTTGCTTCCCCTAACAGAGAAAAGGGCAATAAGGTGAGCCTCACATAATGCTTATTTACTACAGTTGGATTATATGTGTCACTGAACTCTAAAAAGTTCTGAATGTGAACTGTAGGATCCTCATGGGAGAGACCAGTAAACTGCCAATTTGAGTGTAAGATCTGCACCATACTCTGTTTCATTTCAAATCTTCCACCAACCTCATGTTTCTAAATACAAGAAGTAACATCGGTGGGTCGTGGGATTCCACACCTCTAACTCTTATTTCATTAGTAGACATTGTTTCAGGTGTTAACTCTCTTTCTTCAATTTTGTTGACTGGAGTTGATTATTCCCCAAATTCTAGAGGAATTAAATGCTCTGCTTGTCTCAGTTTCCTATGTATTAATTTTTCAGGTTCTAAAAGCGCTGATAGCAGGTCACCATCGTCGTCAGGTTTTTAGAGTATCTAAACGCCTGTAATATTGAAACGCTAAGATCAAGTTGTCAACACTTGTGATAGGCTTTTAGAAATAGCAAAAATTAAATGTCTTCTAATTACTGCAGTCCCCGACAGTGGCGCCAAAAACTTGTTGCGGTCTAAACGCACACGCAAGTGCACATGATCATACAAGAAAATATAATGGCTCTTGTTAAAGAGTCAGGTATCGTACCCACAGGGACTACAAACCAGACTCTATTAAATTTTCCAATTCCTAATCTTTAAACAAGTGCAATGTCTAAATTGTATAAAGAACTATACTAAAATTTATGTTTAACTAAAACTGACTACTGTGATTCAAATTCCTAACTTGTAACGATTATTAATAGAGAGATCCGGGATTGCAGCTTTTATCCGGACTTACGAAGTTTCCATCATCTAATAAAGGTTTTATGACGTTATCTCATTGATGAACCACAAAGTTAAATATATGATCATGGTATCTCGACCTCTAATCGCCTACAATTATTACAAGCTTAACTACATCGTTATGAGGGGATAAGATGAATAAAAGTTGAGCATTAAGTTATCTTCCTGTATGATGGTCCAAGTAAAGTGTCCAGGCATATATCTATCCTAAAAATGAATCAACGCTAGCTATTTAGAGTCAACCAGACTAGTTACTTTCCAAGTTCTATCCTCTTATGCCTCTCTCGAGTTAAATTTGGAAAATGAATTCACTATGGTGGCTAGTCATGAAATACAAAAAAAAAATAAAGCAAGAAAGTAAGAATGAATCAAAGGTCACTCTTGATAAACCCTTAATAAATTAAGTAAACTTCATTCATCCTATAGCCATAATCCTAGAACTAGAATATTTAGCTACTCATAATTCTCAGAACAATACTCAAAATTCTTGAAATCATTCTAAAGAATTACCAGAAAACAAGAAGTAGAAAGGAACCCTAAAAACTTCCAAGTCTCATCCTGGATGCCTCGATTTATAAATTAGAAAAACAATCCCTATATAATTACATTAAGGTCTTATTTGTACTAAAATTCCGAATCTCCAGCTTAGAACCCCGCAGCGCGCGATGCGGATCTAGCACGAAGTGTTCTGTCTTGCGATTTATTTCTCAATTAAACTTTGGCACTCAAGAGCGCGATGCGGAGCTGACACAAAGTCCTCTGTTTGGAATTTTACTTCATGCCCGAGATATTATTCCATTCCATGCGTCGCAAGGCTATCACGAACATTCCTTTGCTGCATTTCTCCACTTCACTTTGCTTTATTTCATTCTCAGATTTCCTCGTTGCCTCTTTTTGATACAGGTCTCTTGGACCTCTCCTTCTTGCACATATAATCATGTTGTTTAGTTTGGAAATCCAGAATTTACTGAATAAGACTCTTAATCTATACTTATCGACTTCAAAATTAGTGAGGAAAAAATGTAAATTTCGGAAATGAAGATTTCGGTATGGCAATAACAAAAGGCTCTCTTCTTCATTAGGTAAATCATCTAATCACACCTAAATCTTGTGTAGTGTATATTTGTATGCATGGTCCAATCATTGGATAATTATTACTCCTAATCATTGGACCATGATTAGGATTATTAGTAGTGGGACAAGGACTATGGACTTAAACATTGAAAATAGGTTGTTTCAACTGGTAGTTTTGTAGTGCGTCATTGGTGCGCAGAGCAATTAGTTTTAACTTTAATTATATTCATTTAGTTATCATATTATCATTTAAGTTTGTATGTATTGAGTTACGTAGTTAAATAGTGGGGGCTATTGTAATATATGAAGATCATTAAAATTATGTTATTTGGACATATTAAGACTAAACCTAGACTTGAAATTTGGAAAATATGAGATTTGACATGTTAGCAAGATAAGGTAATTGATTATAAATTGAATGAATTTTTGCTCAAGGCTAGACCTATTATGAAATGGGTGTTGTTTGTTTTGAAAAAAAATTTGTGATTAATTATTTGAATAGTTAAACTAATTCGGAAGCTTAACGAAATGTGAAGACTCAAGTCCCTAAGTGATTGTTCGACTATTTGAGGCAAGTGAATTTCGAAACCCTTGTTAACTATATGGAATTCATGTATTTTCTTACTATATGTATTTGGGAGTAATGAGAATTGATTATGGGTTGACTTGTCCATGTTGAGTAATTCTAATGATGGAAAAAGGGTAATAAAAAAGTAATGTGATAAATTATTGGTCTGTGATGTTTGAGAATGATTTGAAGGCTTATTGTTTATTTGTTGATGTTGTATCATAATTGCATTATTGTGAATTGTGCAATGTTATGAAATATTTAACCTCCTCATTATTTGTGTTAACTTGTCATTTTCATTATTTTCCGACATGGTTATAAGAAGTGTTATGTGCATTGAGAAAGAATAAGAAATTAAAGAGGATGTACCATTTCAAGGGACGTATCGCGCGCTGCAATGTTTACTATTATCGAGGATCGTATCGCACGCTGCGATGGATGCATGTATGATATGTTATCCATGGGTCCCGGACTAAGAGACAACAGGTGTGTATCATTAGGTCAAAAAAGCATCACAATACTTGATGAAATGGTATTAATTCCCAAGTTCATAGGTCTACGTGTATACTAGTCGAGTCTAAGTAAAGTGTCGAGGATAGGTATAGAAACGTCTGTACTTATCTTTCAGAGGCTATACTGATTTTTAGGAAAAATCTTCACAACTTGAATATGTATCGTGCATCCTTTGTCCAGTATGATTCTTATCGTAATCTTTCATTCTCCCTCACTTATATGATGACTCATGCATGGTTTATCAAGTTAGTAGTTGGTTTCGTGTATGGATTGGATGTTAGATATGGTACTAAGGTTGAAGCGGTATACATTAGGAAATGATGTGTTGTGAGATTTAGAATTTTCAATGATTCAAAGCAATACGTGAGGTTATGATTTGATGGTTCACTTTGACGAGAAATAAATTATTTGATTTAACAATTGTTTAAAGGACTTCATGACCCACTAGCCTTAAAGAGGAGCTCGCTTAGAAAGATCAACACCGAATGGTAGGTCATAACTTACAATTTTGATAATGTCGGTTATTATTCCTTCTTCTTCCTTATGTTCGTGGATGAACATTATTTTTAAAGAAAGATAATGTAATGACCCAAAAAATCTTTTTTGGAAATTTTTGAGTTATTTGTTAATTACAATTGTTTAGTTGATGGATGATTTTAATATAATTAATTTTAGTTGGTGGCTAATGGGCTAAGTCCATAACTCATAACAAAAAATTGACTTTAAGTAGAAAGGATTTAATATATGTAAATTATAAATTAGTGAGGGAAAAAAGTAAATTTCGGAAAAAAAGACAGCGCTATGGCGATAACAAAAGGCACCCTTCTTCATCACGTAAATCATATAATCACACCATATGTTTTATAGTTTATATTTGTATTCATGGTCCAATCATTGGATAATGACTACTACTAATCATTTGACCATGATTAGGATTATTCGTAGTGGGACAAGGAATATGGATTAAAACATTGAAAATAGTTTGTTACAAAAAGTAGTTTTGTAGTATGTCACTGTTGTGCAGAGCAATTAGTTTCAGCTTTAATTATTTTCATTTAATTATTATATTATCATTTAAGTTTGGATATATTATGATGCATAGTTAAATAGTGGAGGTATAGTAATATATAAAGATCATTAAAATTATGTAATTTACAGATATTGAGACTATACCCAGACTTGAAATTTGGAAAATACGAGCCTTGACATGTTAGCAAGATAAATAAATTGATTATGAATTTGAATGTATTTTTGGTCTAGGCTAGACCTATAGTTATATGGATGTTGTTTGTTTCGAGAACTTATTGTGATTAATTATTTGAATATCAGAACTAATTTAGAAGCCTAATGAAAGAGGAAGGCTCAAGTCCCAGAGTGATTGTTCGACTATTTGAGGCAAGTGGATTTCTAAGCCCTTGTTAAGTGTATGATATTCGTGTATTTCCTTGTAATATGTGTTTGGTAGTAATGGGAATTGAGATGGGTTGACTTGTCCATCTTGAGTAATTCTAATGATGGAAAAAGGGTAGTGAAAAAGTAATGTGATAAATTGTTAGTGTGTGATGTTTGAGAATGATTTGAAGGCTTATTGCATATTTGTTGATGTTAATCACAGTTGTATTGTTGTAAATCGTCCAATGTTTCGGAAATGGGCATCTCCTCACATTTGTGTGAAAATGTTATTTTTATTGTCATAAGACATGATTGTGTCAAGTGTTATATGCATTGATAAAGAATAAGAGATTAAAGAGGATGTACCATTTCGGAGGACATAGCGCGTGCCGCAATGGTTACTATAATAGAGGGTCGTACTGAACGTTGCAATGGATGCATGGACAGATTTGTGCCCCATGGGTCCCAGACTAAGAGACAAGATGTGTATATCATTAGGTCATACATGCATCACTATACTTGACGAAATGGTATGAGAGCCAGGTTCATAGGTCTCACGTGTATATAAGTCGATTCTAAGTTGAGACTCGAGGATCGGTAAGAGACGTATGTACTTATTTTTGAAAGGCTATAGTGACTTTTAGGGAATATCTTCACTACTTGAATATCTATCGTGTATTCATTGTCCAATCTGATTGTTATCACAATATTCTATTCTCTCTCACTTATGTGATGACTCGTGTGTATTTTCTCATGTCACTAGTTGGTAATATGTATGTCTTGGATGTTAGATTTGGTACTAAGATTGAAGTGATATGCATTTGGAGATGATGTGTTGTCATATTTAGAATGTTCAATGATTCGAAGGAGCTACGTGAGGTTTTTGTTTGATGATTCAATTTGACGATAAATAAATTATTAGATTTAACAATGGCTTAATGGACTTTATCGGCGTCTTATACTATTTTTAAGCTAAATTATCTTGGTCAGATAAGAAGAGTACCATCACGTTCATTTTTGGGTCGTAATAGTTGTTTTCTTTAACTAGGGTTTGGTCACCTCTTTTTTTTCTTTACGCCCTAAGTTTCTATGTTTTCATGAAATATTTGACTTAGGTAAGTTTTAATTTATTTCTAGGGTAAAATTGACAAAAACCACGTATTTTAGGGGTTGAACAACGTAGTTTAGGTGCCCACGAATAGGGAAAAGACCGAAAGACCTCTGACTTAACTACTGTCAGGGTCACCAACGGATGAGACTGATGGACCATCAATTGACTAATGGACCATGTAGGTCAACCGTCAGTCACGACTGGAAATTCTGGGGATCCAACCTACGACCCTGGACCATGGAAATCAGGACAAGATCCATCACATCCTTACAAAATTAAAAATTAGGAATCCTCTTGAAGAAAGAAGGCTCACCAAAGAAACTCTGGAACTGCAAGCCATATCAACAGTGCACCTAATAATGAGTACATGATAAAAGATGTAGGAAAATGGTGTCGTTAAATGGAATGTACGAGCATAGAAGGGGAACACTAAAGCACATAAATAAGCTTGAACTTGATAAAAAGGAACAATATACTCTCCTTATCTCAACTCAAGGATACTCAATGATACTCAACTAACTTCAATTAAAAGCAACAATAAATATGTATTATAAAGAAAGCTTTTAAAGTAGTAGATAATAACTCAATATATTTAAAATTTTCTTATTTGGTAGATTTTATAACCGAAAATCATCACTATGAGTTATGTGATGTTTCGTCCACGCTGCCAGAACCGTCCTTTGCCTTGGCAGAGTATAATACATTCTCAACTGACTGGATCCACTAAGTCATGATTAAAATCAATAAGGAATCATCTAAAAAGTATGACTCGTTTACCCACATTTGCATACATGGTTTATGAGGACTTTGAGTTGTCTAAACTTGTCCACATATTGGTTTTCAATGCTACTCTAAATATTATTATTATTATTATTATTATTATTATTATTATTATTATTATTATTATTATTATTATTATTATTATTATTATTATATTATTATTATTATTATTATTATTATTATTATTATTGTTGTTGTTGTTATTATTATCTAAAAATAAATTTTAAAAAATAACATTTACACATGTGGCAGGCGAGTCTGTACAAACACAACCAACATGGCTGGTTGAAGTTGTCACGCCAGCATAAGAGGTGTTAAAAAATGCAAAAAAAAAAAATGAGTTTGGGGGGGTGGGGTGGGGATAAGAACCTATAAGCTTAAGTGTGTTTTTGAGATTTTAGTCATAGTCTACGGGGTACTTGTGCCTTATCCTAACAATAATCTCTAAATTTGGTATAAATTCTTCTTACTGACTGTCACAATATTAGAGGCAGTTAGACTTTTTTTGCCTATTATAGTAAATGCATTCACACTTGACTGATCAGTTTTCTACTATCAAGCAATAGATATTCACCTTTTTTAATTCATTGTCTAGGGCAATTAATGTACTTTGTTGTGAGTCAATCTTATTATTATTAATGTAATTAGTCGGGTAAATAAATTAATTTAGAACTAGCTAGCGAGTCCTCTAGATTTTACTATTTTGTGGATTCAAAAATCTTTTTTCTTGCAAAACCAAAGTAGAAGCGTTGAGAAATCATAACTTAACTAACATGCTAAAATGTCTTATGTTTTTGGATGTCCAATGGAAAAACATAGGAATTCTACTTATATGAATTATTTGAATGATCGAAAACGATCCTTCCTCATCTAGATTCCTGCTTGGCCAGGTCAAAATTTTAGGTTTTTATATTCTATCATCTTTTCAAGGTTTCTATATTCCATTTAGATGTTCGCAAATCTAGTAAATCCTTGTTAGGAATTTGTGTTGCTCTTTTTGTTTCTAATTAAGAAAATAAACAACAAAGAGTTCCACTTGATTTGTAATTGATAGATCAGTTAATTCTAAAATCTCCTTCCTTTTAACCATTTTTTTTGAAATCGCTAATCAGAACTCTGTGGTGACCGGAAATGATCATGTGTTTTCTTCTTCTTCATCTAGACTCCAACTCAATTAGGTAATTGTCACGCCCGAGCCTACATCATGGGTGGGACTTGCACTCAAAGACAATTTTTGGCCCCAAGCGAACCCTTGACCTAACTTACTTAACTCAGCAGAAGACAATATGCATATCAATAAAGATCAATAGCACTTAATAAACTGAATACTAAAATAAAATAACTGAGAATCCTTAAAGGTTCAAAATTCAATTTAGCCAAAAGTGGAAACCCAAGTTTTAACAATAAGAAATGCTAATGCAAAAGACTCACATGACTAACATTTGATTGTCTATGAAGCTTCTAAAACAAGTGATATAAATGTTGGGACAAACCCCACGATATCCTAATAAATTAACTAGAAGGCAATGAAAATAGATCCTTCGGAATACAAGGATGTTCACCGACTAATTCTGAACTATTCATTGTATCAACGGTGCACTGGAATGTCGATCCTGGTTACCTGAGTCTACATCATAAGACAATGCAGGCCAACTAGAATCAATACATTGAATGTACGAGTATGCAAGTTGAAATATTGAAAAAACATAGTCTTGAAAGAGATTCTAAAAGAAACACTAACCTTTGCTCTTCTCAACTCATGAATACTTAATTGAACTCATTCAATATAAAGCAATATAAAACAAGTTAAATATAAATAGTTGTTTAAAAAACATGATGTCAACTCTGTATATATAACAAGGAAAACAACATAACTCTGAAATGTATGTGAAAATACAATAAATTGATGCATATAAAAATACATTAACTTCTGTGGGAGATTCTCTAACCGTCAACCCTCACATAAGAGTTATAGTGAATATGCAACAATCTACCTCACGCTGCCAGCGCATCCAACATCCGGCCAAAGGTGTAGGACCTGTACTACTGAATGGATCCACTAGTCTATTGTGAAAATGATAAATCTAAAAAAGTATGACTCTTTTTTAACCATGGTGGCTACATTATATTTTTTGGAGACGTGAGATATCTCAAATAATCCTCGTCCCCACTTCAGTGCTCAATACTACTCCCAAAATATACTAGCTCTTATGTTTTAAAAATATACTTCTTCTGTGATTTGAGATTAGTTCTCAAAAACATAGTTCAAAGGTTATCTTGGAAATGTCAGTTTTCCTTCTTGCTTTATTTAGAAAGTTATTAATCTTTTTTGAAGACTAGCCCGAAGGCTTTTTTGAAATCTCAGCTTCCGTTCTTATTTAAATGTGAAAACATTTTAAATTTCTTTGGGAATACATAGTCCCCGTATACTTCTTTGAAGAAAAAAAACATCAACTTTACTCTTTACTGAACTCAAAACTTAAGTCTTAAAAGAAAGTTAAAATGTTTGTGACAGACATTTGAAAACTTTACGAACTTATCCTAACTTGACTCTTAACTGATCTTGAGTTGACTCCTAATTGATCTTTGCTTGACTCTTAACTAATCATTGAATTGAATTAGAGATTTAAGGACTAAGATTTGTGTTTAGAAAGATCTCATGATGTATAGGAATGCTTTTAGATAGATAAACATGAGAAAAGACCAAAAGTCCAAATACGAAGTTGGGTCCGCGATGCAAAGGAATAATTAAATTTTTGTTTGTAAAAACGTCTTTTAGGACGTAACACACTCACAAACTTCCCAACTTAGTCAAATTCAAGAAAAATATATGAATTAAATAATTGATATGAAGATCATCAATATTCAAACTCTTTTAGGACGAACCCGAACTGAAATTAATATGCTTGGCACGTGGGAGAACAATCCCAACGTTATGAGAGTCTCACATACTTGGTTGAAATAAAACCTTGGCGAAAACATCAACTTTCTTGATCAGTCTCGTTGAATTTGCCCTTTTCTCCTTCTTTTCTCTTCTCCTTTCTCCTTAGCCCTAGCGTGAAATCCAAAATACTAAAACTTACTAAAATCTGATTTTACCCATATTAAACTCCTAAAAGATGATCAAAATAATATGGCAATGAAAAGACTAAAATACCCCTTAAAATTTCGGATTGGATATTTCTTTAATCCAACAACCCAACTTTCAAAAGGCAATAACTCACTCATACGAACTTGGAATCGCGCAAACATGGATGTTTTGGAAAGATCATTCCTAGAACTTTCCAACCATATTTGGGACTACACCTAAAGCATCATGAGGGAGGCGTCATGACTGATTGAAGTTGACCAAAAAGTCAACTTTAACATACAATTTTTTAGATTTACACAAATAGTTTAAATAATAACTATTTCAGATTTATATTTCCTCCTAGTTATTTCTAATTGCGAGATGTTGCAGTAATAGTACAAATAATATTTTGAAAATTTATTTAGAAGTTTTATGCATGTCAGGAGTCTATAGAGGTTTGAATTTTCCCCATTTTTCAGTTAATATCGCTAATGTTATTATGAAGGGTTGTTGTAAGACGGATAATATTCTCATAATCTTAATTAAAATTTCTATTCTGAGTCCTAAGAATTTAGAAATTCCATATAGGGATGTCCTATTTTGATATGTTAATCAGTTTAATCCACCAACTATGTATAGATTGAAAAGACAATATTGTAAAATAAAAGAATTCATCTGCTTATGGATGAAAAATCAAACTACAAATATGATTACAATGACAATCAATTGGATGAAAAAGATGATAATAATTATAAGGACCTGAATAAGAAATTCGCAAGTAGGAAATAGAAGCGTAAAAGATCTCATCATATCTAAATATATTTATAGTGTTTATTGCATTAACCTTTTGTCATTTTTGTTAAGGAATTTTCTCAGTCAAATGGGAAGAAAAGGAAGAAGCTCACTAATTATACTATAGTTATAGGGCCATCACATGTCAAATTTTAATTCCAAACTAGGCGTACCACAACTAATGGCATATAATACTTGTACTCCCTCTATTTAAAAATATCTAATGTTTTTAGTTTGAGTAGACTCCTAAAGAAAATTGCTTACACTAAGAAAGCAAAAAGTGTTCTTCATTACAAACTTATAATAAAATGTCTTTAAAAAGGTATATCTTTATTGGTTTGAGGTTTATGTAACTTAGTCGTCTTTGCCTCGCTGCGGGTCAGCACCTCCAAATGAAAATGGAGGACTTCATTCAGTGACCCCTCGATCGCCCTCTAAACGATTAGAATAAGGTAAATCTTTAAGATAAGTTTTGTACTCAATTAATTTCTCAATCTCTGTAATCGGGTGGCGCCAGGCGGTTTTTCGACCAGATTCCCCTCAAAACTGGACGTGTGGGTCTCCCCGCATGCGGCTCATGCCATTCGAGGTGGACCAGCCCAGTATTCATTCACAAATCCTGTAGTAAAATTGAGACTCCTCAACCTCTGAAGCTAATTCACGTGTAGGCAGCGCTGTCTTTCGTACCATTGACCCTATCTGTTTATGAAATTTACTTTGTTTTATTTTCTATTTTGTATAGGCTCGCTCCCTCATTTTCCAAGAAGTCATCCAGTTCCTGTTACTCCATAGGGCCTTATCTAATAGGGAAAAGCCTTCAATCTCCGTCAAATGACATGGCCTCCCCTGGCTCTTCCATCGTCCGGGCTCCCTTTCCTCCCTATGCTATGCTCCCCTGGCGCAAGCCTACCACGCCTGCGGTGTTTTAGCCAGGTGTTCTTTGCCTGTAGTTCCATCCTCCCCATTGGCAGTGTGGGCAGGTTTTCCCTCGCTGCTACATTATTTTAAGCTATGGATTAAGGGATCAAATGTAGTTGAATGGAACAACAGGTGGGTTACACGTTCCATTGTGCCAAGATGTGAGGTGCATGTGGTGATGATCACCCTGGGGTATGCTCTAGCGCCTTTGACAGGCACTCCAGAACCGGCCAACACTTGTAAAAACACGTGTCGGTTGGTCCTCCAAGAATATATTTTCCATAAAAGTTTTTATTGATGGGTGAAAAATATTCATGTCTTAAAAGAAACAAACAAGATAACAGTAACTTATTTTGAAACAGAGGTGAAAATTTTCTTGTCTGCATTTATTAAAAATTTAATGTCGAATAATAATTTCTATGCTTGGTATAATTTGATGTTGTCGTATGTCAAAACATTGAGACAATTATAATTATATTGACTACAATAACTGCCTATGACAAAATATTTGAGGCAATTATGATTTTCTTGACTGTATTAACTATATTCACACTTGATTGATCAGTTTTCACGATTAATTAATATCTATTCGCTTTTGTAAAATCATTTATTAGGGAAATTAATGTAGTTTATTGTGAGTCGAGATTATGATTATGTAATGAATTGGCTAATTTAATTTGTAGCTATCTTAAGAGTCTTTCTCTAGCCTTTACTATTTTGTGTATTCAAACTATTATTCCCTTGCAAAACTGAAGTAAATGAGATGAGAAATCATTACTTATACTAACATGTTGTAGTGTTTAAGGGTTTTTGATGATCAATTGACAGAATTATGAATTTTGGCTAATAAGAATTCTTCAAATGATCGAAAATGATCCTTCCTGATCTTAGGGTGTGTTTGGTATGAAGGAAAATGTTTTCCATGGAAAATGTTTTCCTAGAAAATGTTTTCTTGGAAAATGTTTTGCTGGAAATCGAGTAGATTTTGGACTTATTTTCTCATGTTTAGTTGGTGAGTAGAAAATATTTTTCGGAAATGATTTTTAGTATTAGATTTATGAATGGAAAATGTTTTTGAGAGACATCTTTTATTTTTACTTGAGTAGAAAATAAATTTATGAAATTTAAAATAGTTTTTAAAACAATTTTTTTGAG
>NC_028643.1:64670176-64697296 GCF_001406875.1 Solanum pennellii | reverse complement strand
GGGGTGCTGGCCGGTGGTGGGTGGGTGAGGGTCAGGGATCCGGTAAAAAATAAAATTTTAAAATTGAAAATATTTTATAAAAATTGTTGTTTTTCCAAAAAAATTGAATTTAAAATTGGAGGAGAGTTTTGGAAAATGTTTTAGTTAATTTTTTAAGGGGAGTCATTTTCCTTAATTTTGAGGAAAATGAGTTGATTTGGAAAACATTTTCCAAAACTTTTGTCCCAACCAAACATAAAAAACTTGGAAAAAAAATTCCAGAAAAATGATTTCCTTCATACCAAACACACTCTTAATTCCCGCTTGGCCAGGTTGAAATTCTAGATTTTTTTTCCATTAGTTTTTACAAGTTTTCTGGGTTCCATTGGATGTTCGTAAATGTAGTAAATGCTTGTTAATAATTTGTAGTTTTTTAGTTTCTAGTCTAAAAAGGAAACAAGAAAGAGTTCCACTTGAAATTTAATTGATCAATCAGTTAATCTTGCGAAAATCTCCATGTCTTTAACCAAAAAATAATTGATTTTAGCTAATCAGAACTCTTTAGTGATCGCAAACGATTATGTGTTTGTTTCTTTTTCAACTAGACTACAGCTCAATTAGGTAAGTAATATTACAAATATTTTTAAAAAATTATTAGAAGTTTTCTAAGTGTCAGACGTCTATGGAGGTTTTAATCTGCCCACGCTTGCTAATGTTATTATCAAGGATTTTTTTAAGATGGTTATGATTTTTCTACTCTTGATTAAATGTCTATTTTGAGTCCTAGAAATGTCACGTCCCGAGCCTACACAATGGACGTGGCCGACACACAAAGGTCATTGCTGGCCTCGAGCGGACCCTTGAAAGCTTACATACTCAGCGAAGACTTAAACACAAGAGAATATAACTCAAGGAATAACTAAAAAGTAAGACGACGCCAAAATGGAAATTCATGTATTAATCATTTACAAGTGAAATGAATAGAGTAAAGAACTAATACTATATGTCTATGAAAAAGTTAAAGAGCGATGTTAGGACAGGACCTCTAATCATCCTAAAAACTGAAAACTAAAAACAATAACTGAATGATAAAGATGTCTTTCGGAATTAAGGAAGGCTGACCAATTGACTCAGAGTTGCTCACTCGATCAATGGTATGCTGGATGTTGATACTAGTTAATTGGGTCTGCATCATAATACAAGTATGCGAGTTGGAGTGCTAGAACAACTTAAGCTTGAAAAGGAGTAAGAAGGAAACACTTACCTTTGGCGCTGCTCAACTCAATATAAAGCAGTAAAACACATGCAATATATATAATTTTAGAGCAACTGAAAATAATCTTAGTACATTAAAGATAAAGCAATAACAAACTTAGCTTTACTCATTTAAAGTAGTATAACTTCTTCGGGAGATTGTCTAACCGACAACCATCACTATGAGCCTAAGTGATGCTACAAAGTTTTACCTCACGCTACCGAGGATCATCACATACCTTTCCATTCGGATAGGACCTTACTTAACCTATTGGATCCACTAGTTTAACTTATGTGATCATCTAAAATGTAAGACCCATTAATACCAATGATTGCATATGGTTTATGGAGACTTGATTTATTATGAACTCACATCCTCATATCAGTGCTCAATACTACTCCTAAAAGTATACTTAGCTCATTTGTTGTTAAAACAACTTCTTCCTCTGGGTTGAGATAATTGCTCAACAAAGCTTTAAAATCTCTCTTAAAATCAATGTTCCCTTTTCTTACTCAAAACTCTTTTGTGAAATCTCAGTTTCCTCTTATTTTAATTTTGAAAACATTTATAAACTCTTAGGGAATACTTAGTTCCCTTATAACTTTTTTGAAAAATGAACACAACTCTGTAGTCTTTATTATGATTGAAATAGGAGTCTTAAAACAACTCTTAAGGACACTTAGTTACCTTATGACTTTTAAGAAATAAACTTGAATTTTTAATCTTTCTTAAATGGAAACTAGTGTCTTAAAAACAAAGTTAAAACATGGCTAAAGACTCTTGAAAACTTTAAGAACATTGCTTTAACTTTCTTCTTAACTTCTAGACTTGACTCTTAACTTCTTTAACTTTGATCTTAACTTTCATTGAATTGGATTATGGATTCAAGGTTCATGATTTTATGTTTATTGATGATTTCATGATGTTTATATGTACCTTAGAGTGTTGGCATAAACTAAGAAACATAGGTACATCACTTAGGAATTAGTATGAAAATGTGCAGGAAGAATGGGGTGAACTGGCGTCTTTGGCGCTCTGAGAGGCATGGGGCGCCAGGCCCCAAATTTCAGAGGCAAAGTTGGGGCGCTCTGGCTTGCGTGGCGCCCGAAGGCCTTACGGACAGAGATTGTCCTCTGGGGCTATGGGAGGCGTGGCACCCCAACCCCTGTACCCAGGTGTTCTCGACTTTTCTCGTCCGTGTTAAGCTTTAAACCCTCTAAACTATCGTGGTTCTTTCCCCCAAACGCTTAGGATCTTTAGAGCCCTAATACCCAATAGATTTTGAAACATGAATCAAATCAACACTAGGCATTCAACAACTCAACCAACAAGAATTCAACAATTCTTCAAGAATTTCACATATTAACATGTAAACAACTCACCAATCACTATTGAAACAAGTTCTATGTGTGGTTGAACTGATCCAACACTATGTGATATCACATACCTTTTTAGGGATCACCCCCGACGAAATCAACACACAAAGCTTGAATGTTCTTGGCGAATTTTTGAGTTTCTCCTCTCCTCTTCTTTTCTCTTGTTTTCTCTCTTCTCCAAGCCCTAGTGTAAATTTTAAATTTTCCTAAACTGAATGAAGTTTTGTTTTACCCAAATTAATCCCTATAAATTAATTAATTTTATTAGGTAAGGAAAACACAACTTTGACCTTCTCGAATCCGGATTGGACTTTCCTTAATCCAACAATCCAACTTTCAAAAGGCATAACTCAGTCATATGATATTGAAATCGCACAAATTCGGCGGGTTGGAAAGATTATTCTAAGGGATTTCCAACAATATCTGGAACTAGTCCTAACTTATCCTGATCTAGGAGTTATGGTCGTTTGAAGTGGACCAAAAAGTCATTTTTTAACTTACTTAGAAATTCCACACAGGCATGTCCTATTTTTATATGTTAATTATTTTATATATGTATATATATATATATATATATATATATATATATATATATATATATTTAAGGACAAATTGTAAAATGAAATGATTCATCTTATTATGAATGAAGAATCAAACTGCAAATACGATTACAATTACAATCACCTTGATGAACAAAATGAAAATAATTATGAGGACCTGAATAAAAAATAGTAAAGTAGGAAATACATGTGTAAAATATCTCATCATATCTAAATACTTTTATAGTGTTTATGGTATAAACCTTTTGTTATTTTTGTAATCAAGTCATTTTGAGGAGTGTTTTCAGACAATGAGAAAAAAAGGGAAGAAACTCACTAGTAAACTAGATTTATAAAGCCTTCTGTCACAGACTTAGTGTCTTACTAAAGTTTTGTGTGACACTCGACAACTTACTCACGAATCTTTTACAGTCTTGTAAGATCAAGCAAGCCCTTAAAGCTAAGATCGCTAAAAGAATGAAAGGAAAGACTTAGAGAATTTCGGAAGAAGGCTTTATATTTCTTTGAAGAATGCTTTACAAGTTGAGTAATTCACAAATGAGAGCCCCCTATTTATACTATTTCTTAGGGGGCTAAAGTGTAATTAAAATTACTTACAAGTCCCTATGTTATTTACACTTTAGTCCCTCGCTAGAAAAGTCCACACATTCTAGGAATTTCTAAACCTTTCCATGAAAATATCAAAGTTATTCTAAGGAATTATCTAGCCTTCTTGGTTAATCTAGAAGATTCTGGAGTTCTATGAAAACCTCTCCGCAACTCTAGACCCTTCCGCCCCATCCGAACGCAAAATTTAATTGTCATGTGGCGAGACGTGACACTCTCCCCCACATATTGATGCGATGACTGCGTTGCATCGTCACTTTATCGACGAGCGAGTCTTGTCTTCTTGTACTTCCAACCAATAATCCATTAACTCGATCAATTTTCTCGCGCAACTCTTTCAGTTGCTTCTTTATCGCTTCTAACTCGGCATCATGATCTACCTTCTTCCTAGGAGGCAAGCTCCTCGGAGGCTTCTTTGGCATCACGACAATTTTCCCTCTTGGAACCTTCTTCGTACATGGTGGCAAGTACTTCTTAGCACCTTTGCTTTTTTGAACTTGTAATGGTGGCTAAAAATTTTGACTTCTCCTTCTTAGGATTTTTCTTGAGCTGCATGACCGTTAGTAGGACGTGCCCTTCTTTCTTCGGTGCCTTAACCATAGGAACCATGCATGTTCTTCCTTGATCCATGACCAGGAGTAGTTGGAGGTAAGGATCGATCATAGTGTGGCACTGCTGGAAGAACTCTCGCCCAAGAATTATATCAGAGAGGTCTAAAGGAGCGATAGTGAAATTGGTCTTACATTGGCACTAGCCTAGCGTGATGCTTACTCCATGCATGACTCCACACAAGAGATTCAGTGGTACATTGGTTGTCCTGAGTTGGGCATTACTTGGACTGTAACACAGCCCCAACCTTGTCGCTGCCGTTTAGGTCATGATATTGACCTCTGCACCTGTGTTGACCATAGCACGAGCGAGTGTTCCATTGATCGTGATGTCGACATACAGCGAGCCATATTCTTTGGGCTTTCCTGATTGCTTGGTGATAGCTCCACATAGTCCTGTCAAGCCCAACTGAGTCGTCTCTACGCCTTGTCCTTGATCTTGTGCATCCTTACCCTTCCTGTCTTGCAAGATAGCACCAAGGCTCTTCAATTCAAGGAACCTTGCATAGCCATGCGGCCCACCGCATATGTAGCAACAACCTCTTTTGCTAACCTTTTTCTTTCTCTCCGTGTGGCCATAACGTATAGACTTCTAGCATTGGGCTTATATGTATCATGTTTTTTAGGATGTGGACGCTGCTCCTTGCCTTTGCTATGATCTCCCCCACCATGGTCATGACTACCTCTCCTCTTCTCTCCTCTAGCTCTGTCGGGCTTCTCATGCCTGAAGTCTGACAAAGTTTCGGCCTGCATGATGGCTTCATCAATAGTTCTTACCTATCCGATGTTCCAACTCCGTCATGGCCTAATTTCGAAGCCCATCCATGAAGTGTAACAACATATATTCATCCGTGAGGTTAGGAATCTAGAGCGTGACGGTGGTGAACTTCTTCACATACGCTCGAATGCTTCCCGTTTGCTTCAATTCCCTAAACTTGCACTTGACCTCATAGATAACGTTGTTTGGGAAGAAGGCTTTCTTGAATTTGCGCAATCGCTCCCAAGTGTTGATGGTGCACGTCCCCTTCCCTGTTTCGGGCTCTATAGCCTCCACCATAACATCGCCATCTCCGAAAGGTACAACACGGCAGTGTTGATCTTACTCTCGTCGCTCTTCAGTCTGTTGCACTTGAAGTAATTCTCCAAGTGCCGTAGGAAATTCTCCAGCTCTTGCGCATCACGAATGCCTCTAAATATAGGTGGCTTGGGATCCTCGACCTTGGCCTCCCTATCTCGTTCAAGCAACGATGATCCTCCAACTTCCACACCTTCCTTGAGTGCATTTATCTCGGCCTTCATGGTCTTAATCGTGTTTAACACCTCCATAAGCCGACACTCCAAGGAAGTGACAACCTCCTTCATCTCAAACTCAGCTCGTTGACGCCCCTCCAACTCTTTACTGATGGATTCGGTCTTCTCGAGGGTGAAGTCTTCAAGGGTCTTGAACTTGCCATTAGCCACGTTCAAACACCGACCTAATATCTCAACGGCCTGCCTCGCCGTTTCAAACCTTGTGATCCACTCCTCCCCATTATCCAACCTAATGTTGGTGTTCTAGCGGCATTTACGTCCTCTGATACCACTTTGTTACGGACTTAGAGTCTTACTAAAGTTCTGTACGGCACTTGACAACTTACTCACGAATCTTTCACGATCTTGTAAGTTCAAGTAAGCCCTTAAAACTAAGATCACTAAGAGAATGAAAGGAAAGACTTAGAGAATTTTGTAAGAAGGTTTTATACTCCCTCTATTTTACAATATCTTATGTTTTTAGTTTGAATACAATCCTTTAAAAAAAATTACTTACTCTAAGAAAGCAGAAAATGTTCTTCATTACAAACTTTTAATCAAATGTCCTAAAAAAAGTATCTCTTTAGAGGTTTATTGTTTATGTAAAATTCACTATTTTAATAAGGATAAGTTTAGAAGAAATTTTCAATTTCTTATTGATGGGTGAAAAACTACATATCGTAAAAGAAACAAACAAGATAACAATAATATTTTTTGAAATGGAGGTTATAATTTTCATGTCATCATATATTAAAATTTTAATGTCGAACAATAATTTCTACGCTTGGTATAACTTCTTGTTGTCGTATGTCAAAATATTTGAGACAAATATAATTGTGTTGACTACAATAACTGCATAAGACAAAATATTTGAGACAGTTATAATTTTCTTGACTAAAATAACTGCATTCATACTTGATTGATCAGTTTTTTACGATTAATTAATATATCTTCACTTATTTTAAATCATTGTTTAGATCAATTACTGTAGTTGGTTGTAAATTGAGATTATTATTACTGTAATTAATTGGCTAAATCATTTAATTTGGAACTATCTTACGAGTCCTTCTCTAGCCTTTACTATTTTGTGCATTCAAACTATTATTCCCTTACAGAAACAAAGTAAACGAGATGACAAATCATCACTTACAGTAGCATGTTGCATTGTGTAACAGTTTTTCATGATCAATGTACAAAATTATGAATTCGGCTAATATGAATTCGTTGAATGATCGATAATGATTTTCCTCCTCTTGATTCCCTCTTGGCCAGGTCAAAATTCTAGATTTCTCTTTTCCTTTAATTTTTTCAAGTTTTCTATGTTCCATTTATAAGTTCGTGAATCTAATGGATACTTGTTAGTAATTTGTGTAGTTTTTTTACTTTCTATCCTAGAAAAGAAACAAGAAAGAGTTCCACTGATTTCTAATTGATTGATTAGTTAATCTTGCTAAAATCTCCTTGTCATTAACCAAAAAAAATTTGAATTCGTATTGATGACCACAAATGATCCTGTGTTCGTTTCTTCTTCATCCAGACTCCACTTCAGTTAGGTAATACTACAAATTTTACAAAATTTTTTAGAAGTTTTTTGTATATTAGGTGTCACTGGAGGTTTTAATATGCCCCATTTTTCAATTAGTCTTGCTAATGTTATTATTAAGGGGTTTTGTAGGATGTTTAAGATTCTTCTACTCTTGATTAAGTTGTCTATTTCGAGTCCTAAAAATTTAGAAATTCCATATAGGTATACCCTATTTTGATATGTTAATTGTATCTTACAAACATTTTACTTATATGTCACTCATGTAGCATATTGAAAAGTCGGTTTAATTCACCAATTATATATAGATTTAATGACAAAATCGTAAAATGAAATAATTCATCTGCTTATGGATAACGAATCAAACTACAAATACAATTACAACGACAGTCAACTAGATGAACAAGGTGATAATAATTAGGAGGACCTGAATAAAAAATGCACAAGTAGAAAATAGATGCGCAAAATATATCATTATATCCAAAAAAAATTATAGTGTTTATGGCATTAACCTTTTGTTATTTTTGTGATCAAGACATTTTGAGCAGTGTTCTCATCCAAATGAGAAAAAAAGGAAGAAGCTCACTAATAAACTGAAGCTATAGAGCCATTGCATGTCAAATTTTTATTCCAAAATAGGTCTACCTCAAATAATGACATATAATACTTGTACTCCCTTTATTTAACAATATCGGATATTTTAGTTTGAATAGACTCCTTAAGAAAATTACATACTCTAAGAAAGCAAAAAGTACTCTTCATAACAAACTTTTAATCAAATGTCTTAAAAAAGTTTTTCTTTAATGGTTTGTTGTTTATGTAAAATTTATTATTTTAATAAGGATAAAATTGGAAAAAAGTTTCAATTTGTAATTGATGGTGGAAATCTACATATTTTAATAAAAAACAAAACAGATAAAAATAACTTATTTTGAATGGAGGTGATAATTTTTCTTGTCAACATTTATTGATTATTTAATGTCGAACAATAATTTCTACGCTTCAAAAATGTATTTACTTTTTTTAAATCATTGTTTAGGGAAATAATGTAATTTTATCTGAGTCAAATTTATTGTTACTGTAATTAATTGGCTAAATAATTTATTTTGGGACTTGCATAAGAGTATTTCTCTAGCTTTTATGCATTCAAACTATTATTCCCTTGTAGAACTAAAGTAAACGAGATGAGAAATCATCACTTATACTAACATGTTGCACTGTTAAAGGGTTTTGGATGATCAATGGATAGTATTATGAATTCGGCAAATAAGAATTCTTCAATGATTGAAAATGTTCCTTCCTCATCTCGACTCCCGTTTGGTCAGGTCAAAATTCTAGATTTTTTCTTATTTTATTATTAAAGATTTCTATGTTCCATTTATATGTCTGTGAATTTACTGAATAATTTTTAGATATTTTTGTTGTTTCTAGTTTCTAGTTTGGAAAAGAAACAACAAAGAATTTCGCTTGATTTCTAGTTTACTAATGAGTTCATCTTTGCTAAAATGTACTTGCTTTCAACCAATGTTTTTTTGTTTGAATTCGCCAATCAGAATTCTTTGGTAACCGAAAATGATGTTGGGTTTGTTCCTTCTTCATCTGGACTCCAGCTTGGCCAGGTCAGATTAAAAAGATTTTTTAAAAATACTTCTTTAGGTATTTATGGAGGTATGGTATCTAAGCCATGTTATTATCAAAGTTTCTTGTTGGATAGTTAAGATTCCTATGCTCTTGATTAAAATTTTGGTTTCGAGTCTTGAAAATTTTAAAAAATTTCTTATAGGGATTTTTCTATGATGATATTTTAATTATATGTTACAAAGTTTTTATACATTTATATTTTTCAGTCAAGTAGCATGTCGAAAAGCCAACCTAATCCACTTTCCATAGAGTCTGAGACAATATCGATAAAGGAGATAATGCAGCTGCTTACAGATGACGACGTAAATAGCAAATCCGAATACAATGACAATGAAGTTGATGAACAAGATGGTAAGGGTGATGAGCATACAAATAAGAAAATGCGGAATCGTCGTCACACCAAGCAACAGATCGAGGAAATGGAAGCGTAAAATATCTTATGCTATCTAAATACTTTTTAAAAAAGTGTTTATGTTTTTAATCTTTTGTAATGTTTGTGATTAAGTTTGTTTAAGGAGTGTCCGAAGCCAGATAAGAAGAAAATTAAGGAGCTCAGTGATAAGATAGAGCTAGAACCTTTGCAGATCGTGTTTTGGTTCCAAAATAGGCGTACCCAATTAAAGGTATATGATACTAATACTCCCTCTGTTTAGTAACACATGGTGTTATTACTTTTAGCAGGCCCCTTAAAATTACTCACTTCTAAAAAAGTAAAATATGTGTTTAGTTACAAAGTTCTAATCCACTGTCTTAAAAAGAAATAGCTCTTTAATTGTTCTTTTATTATGTAAAACTTCATTCATAACTGGAAGAAAATTTTTGGTTGCTTCTTGATTATTTTAAAAAACTACTTATTTAAAAACAAACTAGATAGATAAAAATACAACTTGTTTTGAAAAGGAGATTGTAATTTTTATTGTGTACATTAATTGAAGATATATAATAGGACAATAATATGTACACTTGATATAACTTCTTGTTCTTGTATGTCAAAATATTTGAAGCAGTTAGAATACAATTGACTGGTATATAAATGTACTCACACTTGGTATAAATTTCATTTATTAATCATTATTCATGGTAATTAATGTAGTTTGTTGAAATTTAAGATTATTACAAATGCAATTCATTAGCTAAATCATAATTAATTTAACTCTAG
Source organism: Solanum pennellii (assembly GCF_001406875.1). Lineage (NCBI taxonomy): Eukaryota > Viridiplantae > Streptophyta > Magnoliopsida > Solanales > Solanaceae > Solanum > Solanum pennellii. Next base: position 64,687,279 of record NC_028643.1, on the reverse strand, counting down.
CTAGCAAGTCTTTGTACTAACTTTTATTATTTTGTGGTTTCGAAATATTATATCTTTACAGAATCAAAATCAACATAGTGAGAATTTATCACTTCGAGATGAATATGACAAGCTTAGGACTGAATATGCGTGGTTAAGTGAAGTTGTCAACAATGGTTGCCCTAATTGTAGCGACCATGGTTTCCATTTAGGTGAAACTCCAGATAATGACCAATATTTAAGGCTCAAAAATGCTCGCCAAGAAGAAGAGGTAATCAAAAAAAAATTTAAAAAGTTATTCGACTCATTAGATTGATATATTTCATCATAATTTAAAATTTTTAAGTTGAATGTGTTGATGCTGAATTATTTTGCATTTAATTTATCTAACTTTCTAATATATTTTCTTGTACCGTTATTAATATATCAAACTCAAACTCAATTGATTATTTTTGTTTCCCACTAGGTTGTTCACATTTCAAGACAACATATTGCTGAAGTAATTAGGGCAGCTATGTACGAGCTTCTTCAAATGGCTCAAATGGGAGAGCCACTTTGGCTTCCAAACAATGACTTAAATATAGAAGAATATAAGAGGAAATTCCCCAGGAGAAATGAGCCTAAGCCTAATGGAATTAAGACTTGTGCTTCACGAGAAAGCTCTCTTGTAACCATGAATCACATCAACTTGGTGAAGATTTTCATGGATACGGTACACTCATTTTATTTCTAAATATATTTTTGAAATTAAACATTTAGTATTTGAAACTTCTAATTAAGAATGAAGAGATCTAATTTAAATGCTCGTCACTACACCACTCTATAGAAACTAGTTAACTAGTTATAGAATTGTAATTGGATATAAAAAAATTATCTAGACAATTTTGGAATTATAATGAGGATATCTTTTATGATCACCAGAATCATTGGGCAAGTTTTTTTTCAAGTATTGTGTTGACAGCCCATACGATGGATGTGTTGGATGGATCAACAAAAATGGTAATTATTCATGATGTACTTTGTCATTAAATGTTTCTCTTTATTACTCTATATAGGTTGCACTTGGATGCCGATAATTTTATAAATAATTTACACTATCCTTTTGTGTCATTTTATTCCTTATTTTTATTTATTCCTTGGGCAGATATATGCAGAGTTTCAAGTTCCCTCTCCACAAATTCCAAATCGAGATTGCTACTTTGTAAGGTCTTGCAATAAAATTGTTGATGGACTATGGGTAATTGTTGATGTTTCCCTAGACAATACCCCGATTACTAGGTGTTGGAAAAGGCCCTCAGGATGCGTGATTCAACAAATCTCAAATGATATCTCAAAGGTAAAAGATTTTAATAAACATATAGTATGTCTAACAATGATTAAGGAGAAAGTTGATTACACGTGGAGTCTTGATTCTATCAACATTTTTCAAAAGAAATGCACCTAAGTTAATTGTCTGCAAAAAAATTAAAAATTAATCATTTGTACATATATTCTCCTGAAATCATAGAGTTGGATGATCTTAAATCTAACCTTTTACAATGTTCTAGGTCACATGGATTGAGCATATCGAGGCCCATGACACATTAATTCACACCTTTTACAAGGCCTTTGTGAATTCCAGCCTTGCATTTGGGGCAAAGCGTTGGATTTCTATCTTGGATAGACAATGTGAACGATTAGCAAGTGTAGAAGCCACAAATTTACCCCAAAATAACATTACTCATACGCGTAAGTATATAACTATCCTTTTTCAATGATGTGAAATACTCCATTTTCAATTAGTTCTTGAATTCAAATTCTTAAACTCACATTATAATACAATTGTCGCATTTACAGTGTCAATCGATAAAGAGAGAAGAAAAAGTGTGTTGAAGCTTGGAGAGAGAATGATAATAAACTATATTTCAGGAGTGAGTGGAACAAAAACACACAAATGGACAACTTTCACAGAAAGTGGTTATAATATTAACGATCTTCAAGTCATGACTAGACAGAGCATAAACGATCCAGGGAGACCACGGGGCCTTGTGTTGTGCGCTTCAACTTCCATCTGGTTGCCCGTTCTTCCAAAACTTTTGTTTGATTTCCTTCGGAATGAAAACACAAGGGGAAAGGTACCACTCAAATCTTTGCAACAATTTCTCTGATTGTATGAACTTTTTACTCATTAATATCAGCCAATTATTTTGAATATTTAGAATTTTTTAAAAATAGTAATGTCATTGAATTATTGCAGTGGGACATTCTAACAAATGGGGGTACTATTCAAGAAGTTACTCATATTGCAAATGGAATGGAAATAGGCAATTCTATCTCCATATCTAGAGTCAATGTAAGGAAATTTATAGTATCTTTCGTCAAGCTATTAAAATTCACTTATTTTGAATATTGATTTTTAATAATTACATTAACTAAAGGAATTCATGGCTGAATTTCAATAAATGGCTCATGAATTGCAGTGTCCAAATCAAGCTCAAAACGGTATGTTGATAATTCAAGAGAGCATCACTGATCCAACAGGGTCATTTATTGTTTATGCACCTATAGATATTCGTGCAATAGACATAATATTATGTGGTGGGAATCCCGATGTTGTTCCGCTATTACCTTCTGGATTTGCTATATTCCCTGATGGTCCATCAGGTAGTACAAACCACGAAATTTCTGATTATAGTGGATCATTCCTCACTATCGCATTCCAGATTTTGGTAGATACTGTACCCACTACAAATATTTCTCCTCAATCTGTTGCTGCGGTCGATAAACTCATGTTTTGCACCATCTACAAGATCAAGAATGCACTCTTTCTCAATTTTTAATTCTTGTCAGAGGGTAAGTATAAATTTCATTTAAAATTATAATATGAGTTTATAATTTATTGTTTTGAATAAAGATCTAAAATCAATTATGTTTTTTATTAATATTTTTATGTTTGCTGTTTTTTTTTTCTGTTGGTTGCAGTTGTGTATGGGAGGGAGCAGTAGAGAAGAAGTTGACAAAGGGAGGACAAGTATTCGTAGTGAATATTACTTTATTTTAGTTACCATGCATTAAATTTGTCGTTATACACTTTTAGTGACCCATGCTTTGGGGATGACTGATTGACGAATTTATTTTCATGCCAAAATATCTTTTGGTGGTGCAAATTGGTTAATAAGCGACAAGTTAAATTCTTCATTTTGATAATCAAATTTGTTGTGAACTCGCGGGATTTAAGGGTTTTGTCAATAAATCTACAAGGATATTTGGCGACAAAACAATTCTCATCTGGGTGACATGAGCGTTGATGAGGTGAGACGTTTTAATGAGATTATATATAACTAAAAGGTAAATTATATGTTAAGATAGTACATAGTATTTAGAGCTATCAAAATGGGTTTGGCCTGCTAGGACGGCCCAACCCAACCCTTGAATTAAATGGGGTTGGACTATGAAGAAACCTTACCCCTAGAAGAAGAACCAGGTTCTTGTAATTTTGTCGTAACACAATAAAACAAAGATTTATCGTGGAAAACTTCATAACTCAAGGAAGGGAAAAACCACACCGAAGTTTTATATTAATTCAAGATTTACAACTCAGTTAATCAATGAATCTAACTCTAAACTTCTACCCTTTTCGATTAACTATAATCGAAAACTCTCCACTAAACAAGAAGTCAAACTCGCTTCTTGTTTACAAAAGTTCTCCCAACAAGTCAAACTCACTTCTTGTTTACAATTCTCACAACCTCTCGCCAAAGAAGTCAAACCCACTTCTTGTTACAATTCTCTCAAGACTCAACTCCCAAGAAGTCAAACTCACTTCTTGTTACAAATCTAGGAATTATTACAACTCAATAATAAACCTAGAAAAAATCAACAAAGACTAATAACCCTAGACTTTAATTGATCAAACTTCAATATCCAATAGTTCTGAGTAGAACAGGTTTCGTGAACCTGGTCTCTATATTGCTGTGATGAAGGTGAACCTGGTCCTTGCGTTTCTATGACAAAGGCCTGCATTTTTTCTCCAGAAAATACTGCTCTCAAGATGATATATTTCGTGAATATGCAATGGATATTGTTTTGGCTTTGCTGATAAATTCTCTCGATTTGTGTTTATGCAAATATGCTTTTTTCCTTCAACTTTTTGATCCTTTTATAGATTTGATTTGCCTTCAACTTCTACAAGGAAAGGAATTACAAATCCTTTTCCTTCTTGAACTTGTCTATATTTACTTCTTTCCTTATTTGACTTGAATTGTAACTTCTTTATTTCTTTCCATCTTTGACTTGAATTGCTACTTTTTATTTCTTTCCTTCTTTATTTATTTCCATATTTGTTTCCTTCTTTTCCTTCTTTACAATTCTTCACTTTTTCTTCTTTTCCCCAATACTTTTTCTTCTTTGCCGCAATCTCTCATAATTGTACACATCCGACACCGTTCCTTCACTTTATCAATCATCAAAACTACTTTATTTGTTCTCCTACTTCCCAACATTTTCTCCCTTTTTGATGATGATAACCAATGATTTATTACACATCAAGACTATTTGTTAGTCATCAAAACTACAACTCTTTGTCATCCATCAAAACTACAACTTTGTCATCCATCAAAACTACAAACTTCATGTTTTCTCATTCCCCAACAATTTCCCCCTTTTTGATGATGACAAACTATGTATATGTCTATACACATTAAATTTTTCAGCCCATCTAGGAACGAGTCTTTTTTGCTTATCATCATTTGGTCCGCTGCTCTCGTAGGCCCAACCCTCAAGCCTCAGATGTCAGCGCGCGGGCTGTAAATTTTAAAAATAATAATAATAATAATAATATATATTTTAAGTAGTGTTTTACTTGTTAAGATTTTGTCAATAAATATTTTAAATATCAACATAAAATCAAGACTATATTTTTTGCATATCTTTAACTCCCTCTGTCCCTAATTACTTGTCCACTTGTCCTTTGATAATCGTCCCTAATTACTAATCTATTTTGACGAATCAAGAAACGATAAATTTTTTTTATTATAACCTCAATTAATTACTTTGACAAAGATAGAACTTTTTGAAAATATTAAATTTTTAATTCGTCAACTTCATAATTAATAGGGGTAAAATGGTAAGCTTACTATGTCAATAATTATTGAATCAACCCATTTTGACAGCTCTAATAGTACTGAACATAGAGTTTCCCCAAAAATTTGATAACTTTTTACATTGTTAGCCGATGGATAACTGATATTACTAGAACCAAATACAAATATTAGTAAGAAAACTAAATAATAAATGAGTATCCAATGTTTTTTCTATTATAAGTAGTCACACCTATTGTTTGTGTTGACTTAGAACGACATGGTCTTGTTCAACTTCACACGCACCCTTGAATCAAGAAAAAGCTTTTTACTACTATTTTTTCAAATCATCTCTCAAAGACTTCCAACTCTTTAAGGTTAATTCCTTTTTTCAAACCAAGGCATTTCCCTCAAATATCATTCAAGTAGAAACTCTTCATGTAACACCCTAAAAATTTCTAAGTAAAGACTCGAATCATTCTTCATTTGTGAAGAAGATTATACCGAGTGATTCTAAATTATCTTAGGCGTTAAGGTCACTAGAATCCCCTAGAATAAAGTGGAGTTGAAAGTTTTTTTATCGATTGACTTTCACTATGAGATCTTTACTTGGTTGAACTTTAACAAACCATATCTTTTAACACATAAGTTGAAGGTCTATGAGTCCTTTTTCAATGCCTCCAATTTTGCTAAATTTTGAACTTCGAGTAAAGTGTTATTGTTATTTGTGTAAATCCTCTCATTTTAGGCATTCCGCTCGTTTTAGGAAAGGGTATTTTGATATTTTCCTTTTTGTCACTTGTCTTGACACATTTTCCTGAACCAATTTAAGGGTTTAATCAGATTCTAAAATACCCATTATTCACTTTCAAAATATTTAGAATTCTAGAGAAAAATTTCGAGAAGAGGAAAAAAGGGTTTTCCAGCATTCATTCAAGGCTTAGGGAATTTCGCCAAAAACAAGCGTTATTTCGAGGTATGTAAGATTCTCACAGTGATAGAATTGTTCTTACTCCCGCCAATCATATAATCTTTCCATCAATTATTCCATGAATTTGTTTATGTAAAGTTCTTGAGTTTTGCCCCATTCTAAAACAATGGAAGTTTTGAGTTCTAGGTGAGGCTCTTGTGAATGTGTGGCGTTTATTGATAGATTTCGGGTTTTGATAATTCCTGTTGGGTTTGTGAATCAACAGATATTTGGAGGAAACCAATTGATTCTAGAGGAGTTAGGACCCAAAATAGAGAAGAAAATTTATCTATATAGGGGTGGGGCGACGCATCACCATAGAGATAAAGAAACCATTCAGTAGTTTGGGGCCTAGCTCAGCACGCCAACACTGCGGCCCAAACACTTTCTAGTAGTTTTAGGGTTGGCTCCCCGCACCACTTAGTGCGTCACGGTCACCAGACCCTTTTCTTCCCCGCTCTTCATCTCGTATAAGTTCTTTCAAATCATTTCTTCGCTTTCTTCTTGATATTAAATCTTAAAATCTTCATTAATACTTGAGATCCTACATATCCTAATCAAATGTCTAAATTTACATTTCAAAATGAAGTAAAGTTCAAGAGGTCCTTTTGAGTTAAATTTGAAAATCCTTTTGCAATTAAATAAAGATTTGAACCAAGTCCTTGAGTTTAAGTGTTGATTTATGCATTATTATTGAGATCCTTGAGTTAATGCACTTATATCTATATTTTCTGCATGAACCCTATGAACTGAGTATTCTTGAGATAAGAAAATTCGCTAGGTTCTAATTTCTTGAGTCATGAGTACAGAGTTGTCATACTATTTTTGAGGTCCTTGAGTTGATTCGTTCATGTCAATAATTCAACATGAACCCTATTTTTTGAGTTATAAATCTTGAGAATCTTTTAAAGCCACTATTTGATTTTGTAAAACAGTTTTTAAGGAAGTAAAAAAGGAGTTTGAGAAAGAGTATAAGGGAATTGTGTAATTATCAAATGATTCATTTTTACAAGAAGAACAAGAATATTATTTATAAAAAAAAAGAAACTTTGATTTCCAAATAAGTGTATGAGTTCACAAAAATTTCAGAGGAAAGTTTGAGCGATTATCTCAAACCAGAGAAACAATATGTTTTATACATTTGAGCATGAATAACTATATTATTGAGAGTAGTATTCATCACCATATGAGATGAGCTCAGACAACTCAAAATCCTCATTAACCATGTCTTGCCAACATGGGTACATGTGTAACAACCCTAAAATGGCTATGCTAAGTAATGTTTAATGTGTCTAGAATGCCTACGATTAGACCGGGTTAACATGGATTGATGCGCGTAGAACCAGACCTCTGAACCTCTGCAATAGCCAAGCCAACTAACTTGGTGAGTTAGTTGAGCTAGGAAAGGTTGGGTCCATCCATGTAGGGCACCCGAATATGAAGATTTACCCGGATGAGTCTTTAACGGACTTAAAAAGGGAAAATCTTAAGTTTGGACAATCTAGGGGTAAAATGGTCTTTTTCCAGGCTAAGGGTAGTATCGTAATTACCATATAAATTTAATTAATTGATTAATTAGTATGGTGGAGGGGCATTTTGGGGAGAAAGGTACCGAAATTGGCCTTTGAGAAAAATCTTGCAACACCCGTGCTCAAACCTAGGTGGGAGCAATGATTTAATTTGATTATTTAATTTGGTGAATTAATTTAATAAATTAATAATTAATGGATGGTTTAAGAAAAATGAAAAATCAGATTTTTACTATTAATTATGTTTATTAATTATTTAACCTTATTTGACTAAGTCTTGCCTAAAGTCCTAGCCCTAAGGAAACACTCTCTCTCACATCTATCCACTCTCACGTTTATCTCCCTCTTTGCAACATTCTCTTTCACATTCTCTCTACTTAACAAAACAGAAACCAAAAATTAGAATAATAACGAAACAAAAATTCTTCATACTTGAAGAACTTACATGCAAATTACAAACGACAAAGCAATCCGAAAACGTAAAGCAAAATGTTATATTCTCGTGGGGTAAGGTATGAGATTCATTGGTGGACGTTTGGTTTGGGATGGATTTGGAAGCAAGTTGAAGTGTTGAACAACGTGAAATCAGGTATGGGTTTTCTTCCACTTTGTCCTTTTCCCAAGAGACCTTAAGTATCAGATGAATCTACTCCAAAAACTAGGGTTGTTCCCAATTACATGTTCCCTGTCACTAGCTCCCAATTATCTTAGGTTGGTATGTCTGCTGATAGATTAGGCGTGTAATTTGATGTTTGTGATGAATATATTCATGAAAAATATTTTCTGAAAAAGTTAATTACGTTAACTTGATTGTGCATATGTGTACCGTGAGCTAGCCATGGTTTGAAGCCTGGATTTTTACATGTAAAAATGTTGTATTTTACGTATATGAATATGTTAAAAATATGATGTTCATCTGAGTTCAAAGTTGATGAATTGAATGATGATTCTTGATTGAAAGTAACCCTTGGAAATGCACCTAAAGATTTCCCAAAAAACTACTCGATATGTCTTGATGTTTAACGTGAAAGAGGGTGAGAAAATGGACTGAAAAAAGGTGATTAAATTCTCGAAAATAACCATGAAAACTCATCTAAAGATGCACTAGATGTTACACGAAAATTTATCCTAAATCTAACATCTAAAGGCTGATAAAATGGAATGCAAAGAGGGTGAACAAATTTCCAGCATTCTGAAAACTTGTTTTTTGGGAAACTTACTGTAAAAAAATCACGTTCTAAAATATTTTTTTAAATGATTGAGGTCAGAGGGTATTGAACCCAAGACCTCACCATATACATGTCATAAAAAATTAAATAATAAAAATGAGTATGTGGGATTCGAACCCACAACCTCTTGGCAGAATGAGAAGGTAAGGAGAAAATGTAAATAAAAATAAGTTGAGGCTATGGGGATTCGGACCCACAACCTCTTGGACGGATGAGGTAGGGAGGATAAGAATGAAATAAAGAAATAATAAAAATGAGGTATGTGGGATTCAAAACCACAACCTCTTGGCAGAATGAGAAGGTAAGGAGAAAATGTAAATTAAAATAAGGTGAGGCTGTGGGGATTCGAACCCACAACCTATTGAATAGATGAGAAAGTTCGGAGAAAAATAAAAGAGGAGAAATAAATGTGGTGAGTGGGGATTGAACCCACAACCTCTTGTATAGGTGAGAAAGTTAAGAGATAAATTAAAAGAAAAAGAATGAGCTTGTGGGGGATTAATCCCAAACCTCCTTGCCTTAAACCAAAAAAGAGGAGAAAAAGAAAGGAAAATATTATGGGAGTGATGTGGATCGAACTAGGGTCCCCCAAATCTGAAAAATGCCATTATCAAGTTTACTATTAGCTTAAGTTTTACTCAAGGGATTCGAAATTGGGTTCCCTTGCCTTATTCCATATTGACACATAAGTCATACGCAAACAAATATTTAATGAATCATGCCTCTAAAGATCGAAATCAATATCTTGGCATATCTATAAGATGCATAAGTCTTGTACCATATAATCTTGGGTAAATATGAATCACTTATACTAACTATGAATGAAGCCTCATTGCTTGTATGTATGGACTTATAAGTCTAGCATACATTTAAAAGTAAGTGAACCTAAGATGTTATATGATGAGATAATGAAACCCTAGAGGGGTTAAGTAAGAGTGTTACACACACTAAAGGGCCAAGTTCATTGTCATACGATGAAATGAACATTCACCTAAAGTGGTGAGTAATTATGAAGAGCAAATGTGCTAAACTTAATTAATGTGGTGACAACATGATAAGAGGATGATGTGAAAGATGAGACCAATCTCAAATGATTCTAAGTAAATGTTACCAAAACGTACTCATCAATGAGAGTGTAAAGTTAATGCATAGATCAGTCTCTGTGAACACTCTAATGAAAGTATTGAAGTTAATCCATACTTAATACTAATGATGAGATGAGAAATCATCTAATGAGCTATGATGTCCTCATGCTAGAATCAAGCTTCCATGATGTATGAGTTGAATGTAATGGAACTTTATACTAAGCACCGACAGGATAGCTATGAGTGGTGATGCCTTCCTTCGGGAAGGGCGGAGGTTCACGTAAATCTCATGAGATGAGACTGTCCGGCATGTCGGGTATGGGTCTTCTTATATCTCCTAGTCTTTTGATATACCGTGGTTTCACGGTATTATTAATACCTTTTCCTTAAGTTTAGTGTGTCCAAAAACCTTTTTCTGCTAATTTTTATATAAGTTTCTCCTTATTTGCAAGAAATCTGTCCAAAGATGAATGCGGAGGTTTTTGAGCGACGATATGCAGAAGAGACCACCTACGGAGCTTGTGACGGTCCGTCATGCTCGTGACGGTCCGTAGGTGGCAGCGTAGTGCAGCTGCTAAAGGAATATGGGGAAGTCTGACCAACTGTGGTGTTACGGAAAGCGTGACGGACCGTCGTGTCCATGACGGTCTGTCCTGCAGGTTCGTCATGAAGTTCAGAGACGTAGACCCAGTACCTATATTCCAAGAGTTCAAGTGTTTCGGAACGGAGACCCTCGACGGACCGTTGTTCCTGTGACGATCCGTCATACCTGCCGTCGAGGGTAATGAAGAGAGCAGCAGAAGAATTTGCAAAGTATGGGACGACGGATTCCATGACTTGGTCGCGTTTTGAGAGATTTCCAGCAAATAGAGTCCTTGATTAATTAGGTTTTTATTTTTTATAAATAGTTCAAAAAACCTTGTTTTTGAGGTTAGACTCTCGATTATTAGGTTAGACTCTTGATCATTGTTAGACTCTTGAATATTGTGAGACACTCTTGATTATTTTGTAGACTCTTTGATATATTATTGATTATCTTGAGACTCTTATTATCATTGATTGTTGGTGACTTTTGCTGATTAATCAAGTGAAATTTCGGATTTTACTCTTTCTCATCGAAGTAAGTGCATGAATTCTTATGTCACATATTTGAATATTATAATTATTACTATGGGTAACTAAACTCCATAACTAGGGTTGTGGGAACCATAGGCTAATAATGAGGTAAAACCTAACTAAAATAACAATCTAGAATAGTGTCTTGCATGTATTGATAATTCTTTCGTTTAGAAGTCTTTTTAACGGATGGACAACATTAGAACTCGCCTTAATGCTACTTGCCGGACCAAGGAGGTAGATAATAGGAAAAGAATTATCAACATAGATTTAGTGTATACTATCTAATAGGCTAGTTTAGATTGGTACGAGGTAATAACTTAGTCAAATATCGAATACGATGCTTAATATGAGGTAAAGATAAGGGTTAGTATAGCAACAGACTTAGCCGGACCAGGGTGCGGAGTGAAATTTTCTAGATGCCGGACCAAGGATTTAGAAATAAATAACTTATCACTTTGCATGCAAGATACTAGGAAAGAATTGTTATAGGTAGACTTACCAAATTATGAACCTGTGGGGAACACGTAAACCCTAGTTACCTTCATTAATTGATTAAAACTCCAACATTTGAAGCTGTTAAGTGTCTCTTTCAATTTCGCTAGTTATTTTCATTTATTTAGAAATAGAAAACCCCCCATTTATCATTTTTTCTTTCCAAGGAAGTAATTGACTGAACAATAGTAGTAATAGATTGAAGTTAAGTCTAAACTATTTTCCTCGTGGGAACGATCCCAACCTCACTAGTTGGGTTATTTACTTGACACGACCGCTTTACTTCTTATTTGAGAAGTAAGTTTGAGCGTATCAAATTTTGGCGCCGCTGCTGGGGAACCTTTGTGGTCACTAGTAGCCTAATGCAAATGCTCACTGTCAGAGGTTTGTTTTCAGGGCTACCTTCTGAGGATCCACATACCCATATAGCTAAGGTAAGGGCAGTGTGTAAAAGCTGTGTAGGGAGGCCTGACTTGGACTTGGATGTAATATTACATAGAGTGTTTCCTCTCTCACTGACGGGAGAGGCTGCTATATGGTTCACTGAGCTCCTTACAACTCAATTTTCACTTGGACCAACTAAGGGATGTTTTCTTAGCACGCTACTATCGGTCTCCAAGAAACTAAACCACAAAGACAGAGTGAACCACTTTGTGGCACTACCAGGAGAGTCAGTTAGTAGTTCTTGGAATAGATTCACCTCGTTCTTGAGAAGTGTCCCAAATCACCGTATAGATGATGAGTCACTGAAGGAATACTTCTATCGGGTACAGGATGATAATGATAAAGCGGTGTTGGACACTATAACAGGTGGATCTTATAGGGAGAGTCCTTATGCTGAGATTGCTGAAAAATTAGAGAAAATCTCCCGGAATAATAAAGCTTGGAGTACTAGGAAGTAAGATATCGGGAGAAATACCTTCGCAGTGCAGTCCACTCACAACCCAGCCGCAGATGAGATTCGTGAAGAAATGGCTCAGATGAGAACTGAGCTTGGGTTGGTACTAAAACATATCGCTGGGGGTGCAGAAAAGATAAATGCAGTTAACTACTTGCCTAAACCACCACCTCCTAATGATGAATGCTATTATGCGGAGGACTCCTATGCAGTAAATGAGCAGACGGGGGGTTTCCGATCGAGCGCCCAAGGCTCAAATCAGGATAATTGGCGCCAAGGTCAAGGGAACCAAGGTCGGATCTATGGTAACTATAATCGTGAGGGTCATTATGTCCGAGATGGAAATTACAACCGCGACAACAACTTCAACAGGGGTAACTACGGTAACAGAAATGATAGGAATGAGCCCTATGTCCCTCCTCAAAATCGTGAAGTTACTCCTAGCGATGGTGGAGATAGTATGGCGCGAATTCAGGATATGTTGCACAAAATGATGAGGAGGTTCGATGCTATTGATGCGCACATTAAAGAGTTAAGGTGTGATTTATCACGTATTGGGCAAAAAGTCGATACACATGCAATATCGATTAAGCAGATCGAGTTTCAAATGGCCCAATTATCTGCGACTGTGAACACACGGCAACCGGGCACTCTTCCTAGCAACACTGTCCAAAATCCAAAAAATGATGCACACTATATGGCAATCACTACTCGGGGTGGTAAGCAAACCATTGACCCACCTATGCCGTCTAATGAGGAAAAGGTGAGAAAGGATAATGATAAGGTGGTAGAGGGTAGTGGTGAAGCAGAAGATAGCACTGGAAAAGATGCAGAAGTCCCTATAAAGGTAATTCCCATGCCTAGACCACCCCCCTTTCCTCAGAGATTAGTGAAAAAGACCGAGGATGGTAAATATCGGCGTTTTATAACAATGCTGAAGCAGCTTTCTATCAATGTCCCTTTGGTAGAAGCTCTAGAACAAATGCCCGGTTATGCCAAGTTTATGAAAGATCTGGTTACAAAGAAAAGATCGGTCACTTTCGAGGATGATGATAGAATGCAGCATTGTAGTGCTATTGCTACAAGATCTCTCGTACAAAAGAAAGAAGATCCGGGTGCGTTCACTATTCCTTGTACAGTCGGGTCATTACATTTTGCGAAAGCATTATGTGATCTGGGGGCAAGCATAAATCTCATGCCCCTCTCGATTTACAAGAAGTTGGGTTTGGGTGACCCAAAGCCCACTGCGATGCGGCTACTGATGGCTGATCGAACAGTGAAAAGGCCTATAGGGATACTCCATGATGTGCTAGTAAAAGTGGAGTCATTCATATTTCCGGCAGATTTTGTTATTCTAGATTGTGAAGTCAATTTTGAAGTGCCTATTATTCTTGGGAGGCCATTCCTTGCTACAGGTAGAGCCTTAGTTGATATGGAAAAGGGGCATATGAAATTTCGGTTGAACAACGAAGAAGCGACCTTCAACATTTGTAGGTCCATGAGGCAGATTGGTGCACTCCAATCGGTATCCGCCATATCCCACAAAGAAAAGATGAAGAAAGAGAATGAACAAAAAAGTGAAAAACAAGAGTTAATGGTTGGGGATTTGGTGCTTTTAGACAGTTCAAGGATGCATTGGCTTCCGGGCAAGCTCAATTCCAAACGGACATGCCCTTACTTGATTACCCAAGTATTCCCTCATGGAGCAGTTGAGTTAAAAACCAAGGAGGGAGTGCAGTTTAAGGTGAATAGTGAACGAATAAAACTCTATTTTGGGCATACTGCATCGGTGAATGAAGTGATAGAGGCATACCATCTTGATGAAGGCTGAGTAATCAAGTGTCCTCAGTCGTGCCGCGACGTTAAATCAGGCGCTTGTTGGGAGACAACCCAATACTTATAGTTTTTTTTCTTTCTAGTAATGGTAGCATTTTCTACTAATGGGTTTTAAATATGCAGGCACATCACCAGGAAATTCTGCAGAAAATTACTCTGCAGCAGTCACTGACGGATACAGTGACAGACCGTTGCTCGTGCGACGGACCGTCGCATTAATCCATCGTGCCACGTACGTCTTTCTGTAATTTTCAAACTAGGGCACACGCGACGGAACCAACGACAAACCGTCACATTCGAGACGGACCGTCATCGGGGAATCGTCGCGTCTTTAATGAAGCGTACCCGACCCGACCCGGCTGGGGTTTTTTAAAAATTCATCATTTAAAACCCCCACCCCTTCATTTCACCCCATTCTTTCAATCTTTCTCCCATTTCCCTCCCTTTTCAACTTTGAAAGCTCTCATTTTCCCCAAATTCTCCAAATTCCTCAAAATTCATCATCTACTAGTCGGAGAGCTGCTGCTGTGGGTGTCTGCTTGATCACCAAGTACCTTTCCCTCTTGTTTTTCTCAAATTCTCAGGTATGTGTCTCTAATTTCTACTCATTTATATTGCATTTTTGTTTATCAATTAGTAGTAGCCTAGTTCTTTTTGATACGTTCATTCTTTATCAAATTTTGTCTGACCTTGGTTAAAAAAATCCCCAAAATTGCCGTGTTAAAACCCTAGAAATGGGTGCTTTAGCATTGCTAGTTTACTAGGTATTTGGGTTAGACAAATGTAGGTTAAAACACTACCAATTTGATTTGGGTCACAGGGGATGAATGGGGCATCCCCAGTTCTGTCACTTAGTTACAGAACGAGACCCCGATGACGGACCGTCGTACCCACTACGGATCGTCGTTGGGTCCGTTCCAACAGCCCTAACACCCCACTTTCCAATTTTCTCCAAGTGTCCACCAACGGCCACATGCGACGGACCGTCGTTCCCACGACGGTCCGTCCTGCACAACCGTTCTGGTTGTCAGAGACCCTATTCCTAAGGGTCTCTCACTTTTTCTAAGTTTCCTCCAACGGACACATGCAACGGACCATCATACCTACGACGGTACGTCCTGCACAACCGTTCTGGTTGTTAGAGACCCTTTTCCTAAGGGTCTCTCTCTATTTTTCTAAGTGTCCTCAAACGAACAACTACGACGGACCATCATACCCACGACGGTTTGTCCTGCATGACCATCATGACGGTCAAAGACCCCTCTCCTAAGGGTCTCCATATTTTTTTCAAGTGTCCTCTGACGGACACCTACGATGGACCGTCGTACATGTGATGGTCCGTCTTGCATATACCGTTATACTTGTCAGAGACTCTCCTTCAGGGTTCTCCATATCAACATAGTCTAAGTAAGACACGACGGACCCCATGACGGTCCAACGTACTCACAACGAGCCGTCACCTAGTCCGTTGTGTTTCATTGTTACTATAGCAATGTCATTTTATTTTAATTTTTTTTGTTTATTTTTTGTGGTTTTGCTTGTCTTGTTTGATCCTTCTAGTACTAATATTGATCCTTTACAGGTACTATCTATTATGGCACCAAAACAAGATCGAGTCTACGCACGCGGGCGATCAAAGTCTGTCGCCCCGTCTGCCTGCCTGGTCATTGGCTTTTATGATGAGCGTGACCCTGAGCACGTGCCCCCAGGAACTTCCACCCCATCCCGTGTTGCACGTGCTGCCAGAGCCACACCCAAAAAGGTGGCGTCCGGCGTAGTCACTGCCTCCCAGTCTGATGAGAAGCGCACACTGACCGGCACACCTTCTGGGTCAGCAACTAATGAAGAACGAGCGTCTGGATCCTTAGGAGTTTCGTGGTTAGAGGAAGCCTCCGGTTCTGCTGAGGTTCCCGCACCCGCCACCGCTACAGCGTCAGCCTTGTTTGATGAGGCTGACAGTTCGAAATCCACACCCGGTTCACAGCTCGTGCTCTCACCCCGGTTACTGACCAGCCCAACCGGTGGTGTGTCGACGGGCAGTTTCAAGTCTATTCTGATGCAAAGTTCTTGAATGACAAAGGAGTTATGACTCAGACACTTACATTGGAGCGGCGGGTCCTTACGGGAAGTCTCCTACGATGCCTGAGATCCACAATCTCTTCACCACACATCGACTGGAGTGGACAGCACGTCCATTGGGACGTTATAGTGAAGAGCTGGTCTGAGAGTTCTATGCATCCTACGTAGCGACTCTCCGATCACAGATTGATAGGCGTGCTGCCCCTGCCAAACAGGCCCCACTGGAGCAGGTCTGAGTACGTGGCGTTCAGGTTGATATCTCCCTGCCTGCCATTCGCCGGTTTCTATACGACGAAGATGTTGATGGTAATCGGACCCCTCTCACTGCCGAGTTTGACTACCGATGGCAGATTGTTAAAGATGGCCAATTCCTGCGTGAGCCATCGCTGAGAGAGACCACCAAGAGGTGGATGGCCCTGCACTTGTCCGTTGATGGAGAGGGTGCCGACTGGGTGACATAGCTGAAGGGGGCCATCAAGAAGTCCAACTTGACTTTCACTGTGAAGTTTTTGAGGTTGATTGTCCGCCACTGCCTTTCCCCCACAGCCGCTAATAATATCGTCACATGGGATCGAGCAGTACTGATGGCGGCGATGATAGCCGGGTTTAAGGTGGATTTTGCGTGGCTTCTACAGGCGGTCATGCACGAGAGGACTTTTAAGGTCACAACTACTTACCCTTTCCCATGCATGATATTTTCTCTATGCAGGTCCGCAGGTGTGCCTATATGGCACGTTGATCAGCTCAAGACCCCTGTGGGCACTGTTGATGTCGGCCTCATCGGGGATGAGACCAATGAGTTGGCTCCACGCAGAGGGCCCCGTCCAGAG
>NC_028643.1:64669721-64669868 GCF_001406875.1 Solanum pennellii | reverse complement strand
TCTTTTGAGTTGCAGGTGCTAGCCCGTCCAGCCCCTCCGGTGGATGTGTCGACCCTTCAGGCTGCGGCCGATAGTCTTCGCGCAGATATTGATATGATCTTAGAGGCTAAGGTGCCTGAGTCTGAGGCCCCTTCTGCAGAGCCTGCT
>NC_028643.1:64639253-64669452 GCF_001406875.1 Solanum pennellii | reverse complement strand
CACTGCCCCGAGCTCCTCTCGCTCAGCCCCTTTTCCCGCTCTGGTCCCGCTTGCTAAGGTCCAAAAATTAGAGGTGCAAATGGCTACACTTCTGCATCATATCCAGCCTTGGATGCAGAGGTCTATTGCCGAGGAAGAAGAGCGCTTGGAGCGGAGAATGGTCCAGCACACAGAGCGGAAGATCGGTGAGGTTCATCAACGCTTGGACTCTTTTGAGTTGCAGGTGCTAGCCCGTCCAGCCCCTCCGGTGGATGTGTCGACCCTTCAGGCTGCGGCCGATAGTCTTCGCGCAGATATTGATATGATCTTAGAGGCTAAGGTGCCTGAGTCTGAGGCCCCTTCTGCAGAGCCTGCTAAAGACACAGTGATGGCGGCCCTATTCGCCACATTAGAGATTCCACCACCTCCCCCTCGAGAGCATGCCAAGAGGCGTAGGGGTCGAGAGGAGGATGAGGCGCGAGCACGGGAGAAGGAGTGCCGTGAGATGGAGGTTGCGAGGAGAGCCTCGCTTGCTGAAGACGAGGCGCGTCAGATGAGAGCAGGAGAGTTAGCTGCTGGGGCGTCTAGCTCCAGAACTGTGGAGATAGCGGGAGGCACTGCTGATAGTGTTGTTTATTCTAAGAACACCACTGAGGGTGTCCAGATTACAGAGGTAGTGGGTTCCGGGGAACCGGACCCACCAGCTTGCTAATCGCCCGCGCTTTGCGCCCCAGGTTTGCTTCACCTACCACTCTAGTATTTCAATTTTTTTATGCATTGGGGACAATTGCACGTCTTTTTATTGGGGGTGGGGTAAATGGAAAGTGAGTCCTAGGGTGAAGTCTGAGTAGCCCAATTCACTATCCTCTTTTGGGGTTTTCTTGCCTGTGTTCTTTATCCCCAAGAGACTGATTACTTTTTCTGTTGAACCGGCATGTCAATATCTTGTGTACATAGTTTAATTCTGGAGCATGATGGCTATAATGATATCCTAATAAAATGGAAAATGATGCATGACTAGGCATAGTAATTTATAAATGTGTGGTTCTAAGCATAACATAGAGGTACACCACTGCATGACCCTAAGTCTCAAATTCGAACTAGGTGTCTGATAATCTGGTAGAGTAATGAGATGCCAAGTGAGTGTGAGGAAGATTTGAATAGTCCACTATTTGTACTGAGCTAGAACTTGCCTGGTTAGTCCTGCTAAAAGTAAGTTGTAATAGACAATTTGGAAAGTATCATAGGCCCTTATTCAATATAGCCCATTTTTTAGCCTAAATAAAAGATGACCAAATGAAATTTATCCTTCTTTGATCCAAATGATTTGATCTTAAACTAGACTTTTCTTTTTCACCCTAACTGATCTTTTCTGAGAAAAATGTGTTGTCCCTGGTCCCTCCTTGGACATGTGCACCTCAGCTTCTGCCAAAAACATAAGTTGAGGGTGGCTAATGCAGTAAACAACCCTTTTTATGGCTCTGACCCAACTTTGGGTATTGTGTACTTTGACTATGGCAAAGCCATGAGTTGAGGGTGGCTATTATGAGGAATGCTCTGGAAAGTGGGGTTGAAAGAACAAAGAGAGAAAAAGAACAAAAGTGAAGTGACTCAAGAATTAGTTGAAAGAAACGTAATGGAAAAGAAAAATATACAATAAATACAAGCAAGAAAAGAACAGAGTCACTTACACAAATGAACAAAGAAGGGAAAATAGCAAAGTGAAAGAATATGAGAAACTGGGCGAGATAAAATGATAGAAAATGGTATGTTTAGCCGATATGTCAAGGAGGGCAAAAAGTCACTAAAGTATACCTAAATATACCCTACCTGACCCTGAGCCTATTTTACAAGCTAAGAAATTCCTATCGTGATCCTAAGGGTTGTATAGCGAACTTAAAGCAGTGAAAATAAGGGCAAGCTTATGGCAATATGTATGAATGAGTGTTAATTTGTTCTGAGAGTGAGTGTTGAAAAGTAATCCTTATACTCAAACTTAAATCATTGTGTGAAAAATGATGATTTTGTTTTTAAGTGAGGACACTAGTTGCAATACCGGAAATATTAGCACCTCGGTGAGAAATGGAAGAGGATAGGTGTTGGTGCATAGTGAGTCTGTGCTTGAAAACAGCGCAGAATTGTCTTGAAAACAGCAGAGAGGAGACTACACAAAACGAAGAAAGTAGAAAGAAAGACAACAGAAACAGAAAAAAATCATGGTCTGACTCCACATAATTCAATCCTAATAGTGATAGCATGCATAAATATGATGGGATTAATTGGGATTGATAGCCAAATGATTGCAAAGGATAAAACATGGATACTATTGTACAAAGATTTTGTATTGAGTCATACTGCGTCGCTTGAGGACAAACAACGAATTTAAGTTGAGGGTGTTGATATACCGTGGTTTCACGGTATTATTAATACTTTTTCATTAAGTTTAGTGTGTCCAAAAGCCTTTTTGTGCTAATTTTTGTATAAGTTTCTCCTTATTTGCAGGAAATCTGTCCAAAGATGAATGCGGAGGTTTTTTAGCGAAGAAATGCAGAAGAGACCACCTACGGAGCTTGTGACGGTCCGTCATGCTCGTGACGGTCCGTAAGTGGCAGCGTAGTGCAGCTGCTGAAGGAAGATGGGGAAGTCTGACCAAGTGTGGGGTTACGGAAAGCGTGACGGACCGTCGTGTCCATGACGGTCCATCCTGCAGGTTCGTCATGAAGTTCAGATAAGTTGTCCCAGTACCCATATTCCAAGAGTTCAAGTGTTTTGGAACGGAGACCCTCGACGGACCGTTGTCCTTGTGACGATCCGTCATACCTGCCGTCGAGGGTAATGAAGAGAGCAGCAGAAGAATTTTCAAAGTATGGGACGACGGAGTCCATGACGGCCCGTCGTGACCACGACGTCCCGTCGCGAGGTCCGTCAACCCAGCCGCGTTTTGACAGATTTCCAGCAAATAGAGTCCTTGTTTAATTAGGTTTTTATTTTTTATAAATAGTTCGAAAAACCTCGGTTTTGAGGTTAGACTCTGGATTATTAGGTTAGACTCTTGATTATGTTAGACTCTTGAATATTGTGAGACACTCTAAATTATTTTGTAGACTCTTTGAGAGATTATTGATTATCTTGAGACTTTAATCATTGATTGTTGGTGACTTTTGCTGATTAATCAAGTGAACTTTCGGATTTTACTCTTTCTCATCGAAGTAAGTGCATGAATTATTATATCACCTATTTGAATATTGTAATTATGACTATGGGTAACTAAACTCCATAACTAGGATTGTGGGAACCATAGGCTAATAATGAGTTAAAACCTAACTAAAATAACAATTTTAGAAAAGTGTCTTGCATGTATTGATAATTCTTTCGTTTAGAAGTATTTTTAACGGATGGCCAACATTACAACTCGCCTTAATGCTACTTGCCGGACCAAGGAGGTAGATAATAGGAAAAGAATTATCAACATAGATTTAGTGTATACTATCTAATAGGCTAGTTTAGATTGGTACGAGGTAATAACTTAGTCAAATATCGAATACGATGCTTAATATGAGGTAAAGATAAGAGTTAGTATAGCAACAGACGTAGCCTGACCAAGGTGCGGAGTGAAATTTTCTAGATGCCGGACCAAGGATTTAGAAATAAATAACTTATCACTTTGCATGCAAGATACTAGGAAAGAATTGTTATAGTTAGACTTACCAAATTATGAACCTGTGGGGAACACGTAAACCCTAGTTACCTTCATTAATTGATTAAAACTCCAACATTTGAAGCTGTTAAGTCTTTCAATTTCGCTAGTTATTTTCATTTATTTAGAAATAGAAAACCCCCCTTTTATCATTTTTGCTTTCCAAGGAAGTAATTGACTGAACAATAGTAGTAATAGATTGAAGTTAAGTCTAAACTATTTTCCTCGTGGGAACGATCCCAACCTCACTAGTTGGGTTATTTACTTGACACAACCGCTTTACTTCTTATTTGAGAGGTAAGTTTGAGCGTATCATCTTTGAACCAATACTTTTAATATAGGGTTCGACTCCCTATATACGCTAGCATGTTCGGGTCAATCTAGTCGGTGATTTCACCTCTTTTTGGTGTGGGGAAAACAATGGATTTCGTGATGCTCACATGATATATGTCGGTTAAGATTAAAGTTCCCAAAGAAAGATGACGCCAGCCTTAACGAATACATATAATGAAATGAACGATACCAAAGGTGTTAGAATAGGATAATCAGGAGGTGGGCTAGACTTAAGTAATGACACTATGTTATTCTTGGTCATTGCACAGCTAACCGATAAGAGTCTTAAACTGCATCCTATGTATGACTGGTGGTTGCACTAGTATATGAAAGAATAAAAAATGAAGTACATATGAATGAATGAAGCAGACTATGTGTTTTCTAAAGAAGGCTCCGTAGTTGAGGTCCCATATGTTGAGCCCTCATTTTGGGAAGTCCTAATGTCAAGTCCATGAATCCAAGGTCTCATGGCATATGAAAGAATGATATGAACTATGTGATATGATATGTTCAATATGTTATGTGTTGTTTGCAAAATGATAAGTATGATGATGCATGTACCTCTCATGTCATGACTTTCCTAATCCGAATTTAGCAAGTCCACTGACTTGACTTTCCATAATTCATATCGTTAGGAAAGAGCTCTTCTTAATCATGCATGTTCTTTGTGTGTGCTTGCATATACCCATAATTAGTACAAGTGTGTACGAATCCCATACAACTCTACATTTTTAGGTGCAGGCACAGGTGGACGTTAGAGCTTACAGGTCGACACTGAAGCTATCCGGAAGTAGAGCATTCATCCGGACTTGGTAGGACCTCATGCTTTCGAGGAAGCTTTCCCATTATATTCTAGCTTTGATATAGGTTTGAGTTAGTGGAGTACATTCCACCAGCGTTTCTTTCTCGTATTATTTCAAACATTGTATGGGTGCCGTTTTGGCAAGTTTACGTTTAATGCAATATTGAACTATTCCTTTCATTTGATGATCTTAATATTAAATGGTTGATGGTGAACGCCTATGATGTTAAGTAAAATATGTTTCATATGAAATAAGTAAATAAAAGATTCAAATTTTCCGCTAAAATTAACCTAGATGAAGTAACGATGACGTATATAGGCTTGTCTGCGACCTTTGAGAGGTTAACGACGCCGGTTTCGGCTAGGGTCTAGACTCTGGTCATGACAACATGATAATACTTTTTAGATGAATCCTTATTACTTAGTTGATCCACTTAGTTAAGGTGTTCTTTACCATAACAATGTGTATGACAATTCTGACAGCGTGGGCAAGACGTTGTATCATCATGTAGCTCACAGTAATGGTATTCGGTCAGAGAATCTTCCAGTGGAGTTAAAGAAGTTATTTTTATATATCACTTATTATGTTGAGTTCAGATATGAGAAAGTATTTAGTCAAGCTTTAACTGTTTTGATTCACTTATTTCTTTACATTCAACTTGAGTACATTTTTATCTATTCCAATCCTTCTTTCCGTTACTTGTTATTCAGCTATACTGTAAACTAGTACATTCAATGTATTGATGACATTCGGCTTACATATTTTAATGATTCATATGCATGTTATTAGGATCCTCAACAAGATTCTTTTAAGATTACTTCATCTGCTTGTGTGCTTATTAGTGTGACCTTCTTGCTTTCAGAGTACTCTAGTTTTTGATTGTTGTAGTTGTTCTTTTGAGGAGTCGTGGGTATTGTCCCGATACTTATATTTGTATAGTAGAGGCTTCATAGATATAAAATCTTGGAGAATCTTTCAGTTTCAAATATTTTTTTCAATCCCCGAGGCTACCCCCTGGATGCAATACGCGGCCTAGGATCACAGTGACCCCAAGCTAACCCTGTTGGCATAATCATAAGCATACTAGAGATAAATTAAAACAATAAATATTGTGTGGAATCTAAATCATGATAAAACTAAAGTGATGGTGAATACATATACACTAAAATCTGAATATGCATAACTGAGAGTTTGAATATAAAAGAAAAGTCAAACTCAAAGACTAAATATGGAACGAAATATGTCTGAAATAAGCCTCTTGACTAGAAATATTGGACATACCACCGGTAGATCTAGAAAAACTGAAACTAAAGCTAAAAGCAATAAAGATAATTATGTCCCTAGTCCTCCAAGAATGATGAATCACCATAAATGTTGCTGAAGTGAAGATCAGGAACCTATATATGATCTGAATGTTGAGGACCTAAACCTAAATCATGAAAAGATGTAGCACAGAGTATGTATCAGTACTTGAAAGGTAGTGATCACGAAGGATAGAGTAATATTGAACAATAACTTAACTGAATCAAAGTAACTAAGAAATACCATCATCAGAACATAATTAGGATATTGAAAGTATTGTACATGGCTAAACTGAATGTAATGACAAAGTTGATGATATGTTGAGACTAAATACTGAACAATATTGCTAACATGGTCAATGCAATAGAATATGGCTGTAGTGTAAGGGAGATACTAATAACAGACATAAAGCCACATGAGCTGAAATGTGGAGTCCGATAAAGACGCCCCGTCGAGAGGATCCAATATACCCTCCCACAAGTATAGAGACATGTCAGTGTAATCACCTAAATAATGCCCGCAGAGGGGACTTATAACCTATGATGCACGTATTTCTTGGGCTTGTGGGTGACTGACCCTAGTCCACTCGGTATTAAGCTTCCCATATGATTAAGTAATTAACATTTTATGACTGAAGTGTTGTAGTATTGGATATCTCAAAATTTACGTATAATTTGAGGATGCAACATTCATATACTAATAATAATGCATTAAACTCTGAGGCATGTTCATATGTAACTATATAAACTGACCTAGCATGTGTAATTCATCAAATAGAAGAACTACATAATTAGGGTTCTTAATTTATGTTGAAACTAAGCAATAATGATACTAATTTTATGATAGTACGATTTGGATCATTCTAAAAGGTAAAACCCAACAATTCTAACATTCAAGAAACCCTGGGTTTAAATAACCTAATGGGTGAAAGGAACCCACTAGTAAAATATCACATACCTAGTGATGAATTCTTCGGTGAAATCCTTTGATTTCACCGTTGTGTTCTCAAACTAAGGTTTGGTCATCTCTTTCTTCTCTTTACGCTCCAAGTTTCTAATTTTTCATGATTCATTTGACTAAGGTAAGTTCTAGTATGTTTCTAGGCTAAAAATAACCAGAAACCAAGTAGTTTAGGGGTCAAACAACATAGTTTAGGTGCCTAAGGTATAAGAAAAAGACTGAAATAACCCTAACTTAGCTATTGTCGGTTTCACCGATGCACGATACTTAAATACCATCAATCGACTGACGGTTCGTTCTAGTCAAGCGTCAGTTGCAACTAGAGTGGGATTTTAGGGATTTTACCTACGGCCTTGGACCACAAATTGTAGTCTTATCTAAGGTGCATAGGTCCTGGCATGGGTCAGGACTTAGCCAACACGTGCTATAGGTCACTCTATGGTCCGTGGGTGGCAGTTGTGGGTTGCACCTGCAACTTCTGGGAATCTGCACTAAAGTTTGTTTTTTGAAATCTAACCCATGTTATTATCAATGTTTTTGGTTAAATGGTTACATTGGTTTTGAGTCTTAAAAATTTTAAAATTTCTTATAGGAATTTTCTTTCTTGATATTCTTATTATATGTTACAAAGATTTTACCATTTGTATATGTCAGTCAAGTAGCATGTTGACAAGTCAGCTTAATCCACTTGTCAAAGAGTCCAAGAAAATATAGGAAAAAAGATAATGCAGCTGCTTACAGATGAAGAAGCAAACAACAAATCTGACCACAATGAAAAATCCCACACACCTGGTAAAGAAAACCATGAAGAAATCCTTCAATTTCAGGCTAGAGATGATGAAACCTTGTTGCTTTCTTAAACTAGTTTTTTGTCGCCTGTTTCGTCACTTTACGCTCTAAGTTTCTAAGGTTTGATGAATAATTTTACTTTGATAAGTTCTAGTTATGTTTCTAGGCTAAAACTTACACAAACAATGTAGTTTAGGGGTTAAACGACGTAGTTTAGGTGCCCAACGAATAGGGAAAGGACCAAAGACCCTAACATGACTGTTGTCGGGGTCACCATTGGATGGGACTGACAGACCTTCGATCAACAGACGGTCTATACTGGTCAACCATCAGGCGTGACTGGAGATAGATTCATGGTTTCCGACCTACGTCCCTGTCACGGACCGTTGTCTGACCTAGAGTCTGTAGGTACCCGCGTGGGTAAGGACTCAACCAATTTTTCTTGATGGTTCTGTGGAAGGGTCGCAGTTGTCAACAACAAACTACCAACACAGGCTATGTGTCACCCTACAGTCCTTGAGTGGCAATTGTTGGTTGCACTTGCAACTTTTGGAAATCTGGACTAAGGTCTATTCTCGGATTCAAGGTGTTACATTATCTCTCCTTTGGAAATATTCGTCCTGGAATGAAGACTAAAGACCAAAATCTGATTAAACTAAGTTCCACAAACACACAAATACGTTAAAAATGAAAGTACAAACTGAAGGAACATAAAATAAGACTGAATTTACGCATGATTGACTGAAAATTTTAAGAGGAACTACTAATCCAAGATGGAATGGAATCAGAAGGACATAGGTGAGGAAACGTGGCCTTCATGAAACTTCTGTTTCCTCAGTAGCTCCCTTTATGGTTTGAATCTGTCACGACTGGGGAGCACCCCCTATAAGTAACATGGCGTACTTAACCTCTCAGAGGTCTTATACAAGCCCATAGTTATCATTCATCGCATTGTCAAAGGTAATTAGTAGAAAATTTGAAACTTTTCATAGCACATCATATGCTAGAAACTTCACTTCATATATATAAAATATCATAAGTA
Organism: Solanum pennellii; assembly: GCF_001406875.1. NCBI lineage: Eukaryota > Viridiplantae > Streptophyta > Magnoliopsida > Solanales > Solanaceae > Solanum > Solanum pennellii. Next base: position 64,660,547 of record NC_028643.1, on the reverse strand, counting down.
GATATTTAGACTCTGGTCTCTTTTTGCTATCCTAGACTCAACATCGTAAGAGTACATTAGGGACACGACCCTTAAAACATAATCATAAGTATATAATTATAAGACTTTAAACATAACTTGCATAAGACATCCTTGAATCTTAAGGATTCTTTTGTTTGAGCTTGGGAAACATATAACAAACTCCTCAACATAGAGACATCCTTTTAAGCATCCATAAACTACACTTTGTGTAAAATGTAGAGAACAATGGAGTTAGTACAAGAATGCACTAACTATGGCAACCATGCGAAAACATGTGTTTAAAAGGGACATTCTTACTTAAAATCATGTTTTATGCCTTTTTGATAAATCTTCATGAAACTTTGATACAATAGCATTATATAATTTACATACTTCATATAGTCATATTTCATGGTCAAACTTAATATAAAATCATACAATGCATTTAAGACATTTCTGAATTATTTTACAGTAAGCTCCTCATGCTTTACAGTGAGCATTTTTCCCTTAATAGTGAACTTCTTTCCTTTAACCCATTAGCCTCACAAGTAACCCTCTAGTGACACTTGGTGCAATGCATCACCTTAAGGCCACAAGGAAACCAAACATACAACCTACACAAGCCAACACATATCATCATAGAAGTATAATACATCATAGACACATTTAGGTCAAGACCATAGGGACATTACAGTGAACTCTATTCACTTTGCACATATACTAATGTCACTTCACATAGAACCTTATGAGACCTTACTCACAATCCTAATCTAAGTCTACTAGTGCAATGTACATGTGAAGCCCCATAACCTTATTCATACTTAGTAAACCTATCATGAGACCACAAGCCTTATCCTTCACTTGAAACATCAATATGGCAACATAGAAAACTTCATTCATGTCAAGCAAGACCTTCATCATACAATCATTAAGAACAATATAGTGCATATAAGAACAAGACCATATCATATAGATCCACTACGACTCATACCATGCACATCTTCACAACAAATAGACAAATACTACAAAGTCATGCAAGAGGAACATAAATATAATCACGTGCATTAGAACACCTTCCTAGGACTTCCCTCAAGAGTCACTTGTTCAATGCATAGGTGAAGTAACATACCCCCACCTACACTAAGCAACTACCCTTAGGTTATCCTAGTTAGGAACCTTACTTTACTTCCATTGTCCATTTTACATTAGGGAAACTATAGCCTTAACCGACACTAAGACCATGGGTGCTACATAGAATTTGGTGTTGTAGAGCCTTACACCAAGGGAAGATGTTGTTACCTAGCCAACGTAGAACATTAACACATGCTACCATACTAAGTAAATCACTTTCTAGATCCTATGTGGAAAGCATAGTTTATGAAACTAAATATATACATAACCCTCTACAAGGTCATTAGCGTTGGAGCCTCATCTCATGAGAAACCATGGGTGAATCTTCCTCAAGAAAAGTAAACACCTCATGTGGAATCATAGGTAAATGTTCCTCCAAGGGAAGTCAACACCTTATGAGAACCCAATGGTGAATCTTCCTCCAAGGAAACCCAACACCTCTCATCATCAAGTTCACTCAGTGCTAAGTTATGTTCCCTTTTTATTGAAAAGCCTTTATTAACATTACTTATAAAATGTAGGCTTTAGGTGATTGACTCCTCATATGCTTAGCTCATAGGTCATAGATGAAAGTTCATCAACCTAAATCACGTGAGAAACTCTTTAACATGGACATAGCATATGTAAGAACCTATATAGTTTAGGGTACACTTTAGCACACATTTCAAGGCTCCTCCATTGACTAGATTATCATACATGTGTGTGTGTATACTTATATGTGAGCAAACATTTGACATAACACATTAATGTCACACATGTTCACATATCAATGAATAAGTCTATAGGAGTAACTATATGAGCAATCCTTTCATATCAACACTTTAAGACACTATGCACATTCATATTTCATCATATCATATACTTAAAATATTACCATATCATTCATATTCATAGCATGTTCTACATTCCTATGCATATATTTAGAAGACCAACCTAGGAACTATCCTATCAATGTACACATGTGCAATGCATAAACAAGGTCCCATACCCTTGCCCATACTAGTACACCTATCAAGTCATCCTAGTGATTGATACATCACACAACATCATAGAATGGTTAGCATAGCATAAGACTCATTCATTCAAGACTTACAAGGTCATTACCGTATGCTCTAATGATTATGTACATATACTCACTTTACATCTCATATAACATTATAGGGCCTCATCATAGGCAGCAAGTATACGTAAACTTAACATAGCCATTTGGATGATCATAACATTAGTCATACAAGCTAAATCATAGCTAGAATAGGAAATTAGGCATAGGATTCACATAGAGTGACAATCACCAACACACATTCATATTATAATTGCCTTCAAGGCCATGATAGCATCACATATATATTTACAATAAAGTAAACACCACCACCATGAGTGGACCATACACACAATGCCATACAAGGCCTCATCAACTATCAATACTATAGGAAAAGTAGAAGGAGTAGAAATCTTACCAATTTCTCAAACTTTGGTCATCATTGACCAATACCCATAATTCATCAACATTTCATATCTAGGGAAGTATCTACAAGTATATGTTCACAGAAGAAATCATACATTCAGGCCCTATCGAGTCTATATTACAGTTAATACCAATCTACAAGAAGTAGAGATCAAGTTTTTCAAGTATCTATCCACATTGAGAAAACAACACATAATTCGTCATGATAACACATTATAGGAAGTAGCTAAAGTACAATTAACCCTATATGAAATCATAAGTGAATTACCATAGAGTCGAGATACAGTGAACTACATTAGCAATTTATAGAAGATAGGAGATCATAAATCAATACAACCAAATCTTCAAGCCTTGATACACATTGGATCCATTAAATATAATTCATAATCCATACAAGATAAGCAGTAGATAACAATCAATTTAACATACTTGAATGACATTTCAATCCTCCTAACATCAAGATCATACTAGCCAATACATATCTTAAAACGAGAGTTGGAATGGAGAATGGATTCATCATGCAATTGGATTGAAATACATGTTACAATCATCATATTAACATCAATTTATCATGATTAAGCCATTGAAAACGTTTTGAGAAAGAACCCATGGCTAGATTGGAGAAGGAGAAATTCTATCATGAACTTGCATAGAAAAACATTGAAATGAACTTTCTAGATGTAAGATTAACTAGAGATGAAGGATCACCATACCTTAATGTAGAAGAAAAACTCTAAAACTTGGTGAATAACCCATAGAAATAAATGCTCCAAGCTGTTCTTGAGCTTCACATTCAACAGAGGTGCTAGAGAGAATATTTTTGGAGGGTTGTGTTAATTGAATTGGGAATAGGGTTGTCTCGTTTTTGATACCTTAAATACACCCACAAATAACGTTTTCACCAGTCTAAGTTTCCATCCTTAAGACTTCACCAGTCTAAGTTTCCATCGACGCCTCACCCTCGACAGGCCGTTGGTGGACTGAGGACCCGTCCTTTGGCTTCATCATTGACACTGACAAGGCAGTCTCTCGGCAACCTTTGGGTCCTCCTTGAGGGCTTCTTGCAGGGCCCTTGGGGAGTTGTACATGGACGTTTCCAACGTAAATATGAACACCTTCAAACATGCTAGGCACACTCAAGACACGCACATGCACGTCTCAAGGGCTCACTTTCGAACGTCTTGGTCGTTCTTGGATGTTTGACCTCCAAACTTCATGAAACTCAACATACTGCATATAAACATCATTATTAATCATATAAGGACTTCATAATCCAATGAAACACATGAAATCTCATAAAAACACATAAGGCCTTTTGGTGACTAGTCATCAAACGTCTTGGTTGTCCCTTGACGTTTGACTTCCAAATGACTTCAAATCACCCATGCATACTTTAAAACACTTAATTAACATGTTAAAATGCTTACAGGCACAAGTTAGGCTGTAGAGACCCTAACTCATTTTTGGGGTCTTACAGAATCCTCCACAAAACCTTGACTGAAGCGACTTTTTTGTTTCTCAACCTTCGAATCTGATGATCAAGGATTTAAATTTGTACCTCTTCTTAGATGAGACTATCCTTCACAACCTTGCTTTATAAAGGTACAATAGATGCTAGATCACCCACACACTTCATTAGCAACAAAATGTGAAAACTAGGTGCAGTGCTGCTAAGTCTGTTGGCAACTGTAACTTATATGCCACTTTACCAAACCTTTTCAAGTTCTTTTAAGGGCCTAACTATCTAGGACTAAGCTTACTCATATTTCCGAATCTCATCACCCTATTCATAGGTGAGACTTTCAGGAAAACCCAATCATCAACTTGCAACTCTAGTTCCCTTTTCCTTACATCTGCATAGGACTTCTGGCGACTCTGTGGTATCTTAATTCTATCTCTAATTAGTGAGAGTTTCTCCATATCATCCTGAACTGAATCACATCCTATCAAGGCTGCTTTTCTTACTTCAAACCAACCAACTATGGACCTACATCTACGCCTATACAATGCCTCATAAGGTATCATATGAATACTCTAATGATAACTATTACTATGGGAGAACACTATAAGAGGAAGGTGACCATCAGAACTACCCTTCAAATCAATTATACAAGCTCTCAACATGTCCTCTAAGGTCTGAATGATACGCTCGCCTGACCATCCCTTTACAAATAAAATGATATGCTAAGGTTAACCTGAGTACCAAGACCCTTCTTAAATGACTTCTAGAAATCAGAGGTAAACTAAGAGCCTCTATTTGAGATGATAGAAAAAGGGATCCGGTGCAACCTGACTATCTCATTAATGAAAATATTGGCGTAGTCCTCCGCCAAATTTGTAGTCTTAACCACAAAAAAGCGTGAAGACTAAGTAACTTTGTCCACTATCACCCAAATGAAGTCATGTTGTCTGCAAGTACGAGGTAAAACTGTGATGAAATCCATTTTTATTGCTTCCTACTTCCAAGTAGGAAGGTTGATATCTTGAGTCATACCTCCTGGTTTTTGATGTTCTATAAAGACTTGCTAACAATTGGGGCACTTAGACACAAAATCCGCTATATCATTTTCATATCATTCCACCAATAGACTTCCCACAAATCACAGTATATCTTAGTGGTGCCCGGATGAATAGAAAATCTGGAGTTACAGGCTTTTGCAAGAATATATTGTATTAACTTGCCACATTAGGAACATATAAATGACCCTGATAGCAAAGCACACCATCACCCCTTGGGAGAAAATCACAACCCTCTGCCGATGGATTGCGTCTTTTAGTTCAAGCAATATCAAATTACTATCTTGATTTTCCTTAACCCCCATTACCAAAGAAGATTTTGAACCATTCCAAACTCTTACACCACCATCTAATATGCTCATAAGATGAACTCCTAGACGATCAATTATGTGAACATCTTTTACTAGCTTCTTTCTTTCTTCCTTAACATGTGCTACACTACCCATATATAGTCAACTAAGAGTATCTGCTACTACATTGGCCTTACCTGGATGGTAATGCACACTCATATCATATTCCTTAAGGAACTCAATCCATATCCTCTAGTGAAGATTAAACTCTTTCTGGGTGAACACATACCGAAGGCTCTTATGGCATGTGAACACTATACAAGTAATATCACAAAAAATTGAGTGCAAACACCATTGCTCTATGACTGAGGTCATGAGTCAAATAGTTCTTCTCATACACCGTAAGTTGTCTAGAATCATAAGATATAACCTCACCTTGCTTCATCAACACACAACCAAGGAAACTCTTGAGGAATCACAGTAGATAACATAGCCATCCGAACGCTCTGGTAGAGTCAAAATAGAAGTTATAGTGAAACTATTTTTCATTTTGTAAAGCTCTTATCATAATCATCTAACTTCAAAAACTTGAACTTTTTTTTGAGTCAACTTAGTCAACATAGAGGGTATGGATAAAAAATCCTTCCACACTATAATAATTCGTTAGACCCAAGAAACTTCTAATATCTGTAAAATAGGTAGGTCTGTCCATTGTTTCAGTGCTTTTATATCCGGAGAATCCACTTGGATCCTTCTGCTAGGCATAATGCGACCAAGTAAAGCAATAGATTGCAACCAAAACTCACATTTGCTAAACTTAGCAAAAAACTAGCAATATTTGAGAGTTTGCATAACAACTCTTAAGTGATTCACATGTTGTTATTCATTCATAGAGTAAATGAGGATATCATCAATAAAGACGATAATGAACAAGTCCAAGTACTAATTGAACACTGTGTTCATCAAGTCCATGAAGCTTCGAAAACATTGGTTAATGCGAATGAAATAACTAAGAATTCGTAATGACAATACCTGAGTTCTGAAGGTTTTTTTTGTAATGTCACTATCTCTGACATTGAGCTAATGATATCCTGATTTGAGCTCTATCATTAAGAAATGACTAGCACCATGAAGTTGATCAAACGAGTCATCAATCCAGGGGATGGGATACATTTTTTTTATTGTGACCTTATTCAACTTCCTATAGTCAATGCATATTATGAGAGAAACATCTTTTTTCTTCACGAACAACATTGGTGCACTCCATGGTGAAATACTAGGTTTGATGAAGCCCTTATCTAGAAGGTCTTTAAATTGCTTTTTCAATTTGTTAAGCTCTATTGGAGCCATATTTTAAGTGGGAATAAAGATAGGTTGAGTATCTGAAAGGACATCAATTTTAAAGTCGATTTCCCTTCTGAGAGGAACTTTGAGAAGATCTTCTGTAAAACACTTGTGGGAAATCATTCACTACAGGGACTGACTCAACAACTGGAGTTTCAAAACATTAATCCTTAACCCAAACTATATGATAGAGATAACCCTTAGAAATCATCTTTCTGGTCAAAAGGTAAAAATTACATTGACCTATAGGCACTAAGATATAACACATCTATTCTAAGATTAGTTCATTTGGAAACTGAAACGAACAATAGTGGTTCTATAATCTACAAGATCTGCTGAGGTGACAATCTGATAGACTATGATAAAGCAATTTATGTATACCCCTCTAGCTATAACTGGTTCACCAACTGGACTAGAGACTTAGAAAGGTTTTGAGAGATTTTTTGGACTAACATCGGATTTGAATTCTATATAAGGAGTTACAAAATAAAATGTCACACCCCGAGATACCCCCGAGACTCGGACATGGGACCTAGGATCACGAGTAACCCTATGCTAACCCTGCTGGCATAATCATGAGAAAACTAAAGATAACTTGAGCAATAAACTGTGCAGAAGCTAAATCATAAAGTAAGTCTGAAATGTAGGGGAATACACATACACTTAAAACTGAATATCAAATTTTAGAGTTTAATACAAGAGAAATATCAAACTCATATATTAAGTTGATTCTAACTATGTCTTAAAATAGGCCTCTAACGGACTAGAAGTTTTGGGACACGCCCTAGATAAATCTAGCAAAGTTGAAACTAAAGACTAAAAGAGATCAAGATAAAAATGTTACTAGTCCTTGAAGAATGAGGACTCACCACTAAAGCAACTAAACATATGATCGGGAACCAATCTAAGCGTGATTTGGATGTTAGGAACCTAAACCTACATCACGAGATGATGAAGCACAGACTATGTGTCTGTATTTTAAAGGTACTAAGCATGTAGGATATAGTAAAACTGAAATAAACATAAAACTAAACAAGCAATAAAACAAGAGTACAATATTTACATGATATAGATACTGAATACTAAGCTAGCTAAATGCAATGACCAAATGATAACATACTGAGACTGAACAATTACTATACTGAAATGTGGTCAATGCAATTGATTCTGAATGAACTATTGGAACTACTATAACTGATAATAAAGCCACACGATTTAAATGTGGTGTCCGATGTATACACTCCATCGAGAAGACCCAATACACCCGACCAAAGGTGTAGAGGCATGTTAGTGTTATCACTAAAATGATGCCCGCATAGGTGACTTTTAAATTATGTGGCTTTGTAGTTCTGGGATAATATGGGTAACTAACTCTAGTTCAACTAGGTATTATGCTACTCTCAATAAATTAAATGATTATCATATTATGATTGAATTTCTATAATACACTGAATAGCTCAAAACTAGCATGCAAACTAAGAATACAATATTTAATCTAAGGATAATGCATTCATTAGTGAGTCATGTATAACCAAATACTGGAAAATCTGACCTACCATGTGTAATCTAATAACTAAAGAAATACATAGATTGGGCTTTAAAATTAATGTAATAAATGAGGTAATAAATTGATAATCTTATTTGGATATGTAAATAGTTAATTCATGATAATGTGTTGAAGTTCTAGAAACCCTAAGTCTAGTTATGATAATGGAATCAAGAATCTGGCTTAAATCCAAAGACCTAATGGAAAAAAGGAACCTACTAGTGAAATCCCATATATTTGGTGACTAATTCCACAGAGAAATCTTTTGATTTTGGGGCTGGAGCTGATGGAATCTTGTTGCATTCTTGAACTAGGGTTGCTCGACATTTATACCTCTTTCGCTTCTAATATTCTGTAATTTTTTATGAATGATATGACTTAGGAAAGTTGTAATTATGTTTCTACGCTAAAAATGATGTGAAACATGTAGTTTAGGGTTAAAACGAAGTCGATTTGGGGTCAAACAAAAAAATAAAAGGACAAAAATACCTATATCTTAAAGCTGCGGCAGGGCTAACCACGCCCATCCTCGCGGATTTTGAAAGGGGCCATGGATTCGTGAAGTCGGTTATGGTCTGTACTTAGTCTAGAAACTAGAGTGTCTGCTCCACGATCCCTTACCACAGCCTATATGGAGGACCACAGACTCTAAAGGTCCCCGTGGTCCTCACTTGGGCTAGGTCTGAAGGCTCAAGTGTGGGAGGCGTACTGCTTAAGCTTCACGGACCCTCCCATGCTCCGTGTGAAGGATTACAAAACATTAAGCTTTCCATGGTTTTCAGTTAGTCCAGAAAGTATAAGGGCTAGCAAGGGAGGTCTACTGCCTCGACTATACGGGCGTCACCATGGTACGTCATCAACCAACCGCGAATGTGCCCGTGGTTTGATGCCTGAACTTGGTGACTTTTTAGTCATAACCACAGACACAATAATGGACTGTGGACCTTATCAATGTCCATGAATCCTGCAGTTGCTCAGTGCTTCAGGTAGTTTTCGATGAAAAAATTATGGTCTAATTTTTTAGGTGTTACAAAAAGTGTAGCCCCTATTTCTAACAAAGAAATAAACATCTAAGTGAAAGACTACTAAGTACAAGTGACTACATCAGGAAAATCATCCTGACTTTGTTGAGCTTGGTGAGTACACAATATATTCTTGTGCTGTCTGAGAGCTGTACCAGATGAGTTACCCTATTGATTCGTGCGACCTGGTGGCACTACTAAAGTTGTGGATTGAGCTCTACTATTTTTACCTCCTTGACCTTAATTAGAAAGACAATCTTTCAGCCTGTGACTAGACTACCATACCCAAATCATCCTTCCTTCCCTGAAAACACTTGCACCGATGGTTCTAACCCCACTTGGGGAAAGTTGGGTAGGTTCTAGTACATGAAACACTACCTTAAGTCTTATAGCCTAATGCCCTATCCTTCTAATCATTTGAAAACTTGGAGGATGGAACACTAATTGATGAAGGTGTAGGAATGGAAGATTTTTGCTGAAATTGCGAGCGATTACTAACACCTGATTTCTATTGAGAATAGTAATAGCTACCTATTCTAGCCATCTTATTATACTTGGCATGATCCCTAAGCTTATCACCCTCAACCTACTGAGTATGAGTCATGATCCTAGAGATCTTCATAATCTCAAGTAACATGGCATTTCTACACTCTATTTTCACAACATTAGATACCTATACATAAATTTATCCATTTGAGCCCTGGAATCATCAACCATGTCAGGAGCATACCTGGAGATTTTGGTGAACTTGATTCCATACTCTTGGAAAGTATAGAACCTTGCCTTTAAATTAAACTTAACAATTCCCAGTTATCTGCATCACTTCAAAGATCTTCTTGACCTCATCTATAAAGTTTTGGGGATCCTCACCAATCTGCAATCCTAGAACTCAGGCGGATTCATCCTTACAAAATATCGCATTCTAGTTGCAGCTGACCTCACATTACCATTTGTAAGAACTGGAGCTTGCTGGTTATTCTTGTTTGTCAACTCTGTAACAACAACAAGATAGCGTTCCAAAATTCAGCATTCGAAACATCATGATCTGGTACTAGAGGAGCTACATTTGCATTCTTGACATAGACAATCCCGGGGATAGCTCTATGAGAAGGAATGATCTGGGACTAGAGGAGTTGTGCTTGCTGATTATTCTTTTTTGTTACACTCTTATATCACACCTCACGCATGATAAGAGTAACAAATAAATTAAAGTTTTCCTAAGACACCTTTCAGCCTCCTTATCATTAGATGTGGTGCACTTCACACCTAGACAAAGAATCTACTTAGTGCGGCTTTTTGGACATCCTAAGACACCTAAACCTTCGTCTCTCTAACCTAATGCTCTGATACTAAGTTTATCATGCCCCGAGGCTACCCCCTGGGCGCAACATGAGAACTAGGATTATGAGTGCCCTCAAGCTAACCCTGGTCACATAATCATAAGTATACTAGAGATAAATTGAAACAATAATTAATGTGTAAAATCTAAATCATTATAAAAATAAAATATTGGGAAAGACACATACACTAAAATATGAATATAGATAACTAAGAGATTGAATATAAAATAAAAGTCAAACTCAAAGACTAAAGCAGGAACTAACTATGTCTGAAATAAGCCTCTAAACTGACTAGAAATATTTGGACATGCCCCAACAATATCTAATAAAATTGAAACCAAAGCTAAAAATTATAAAGATAGTAAGGTCCCTAGTCCTCGAATAATGACGACTCGCCACTGATGTTGCTGAAATATAGATCAGGAACCGATCTATCCACGATCTGGATGCTGAGGACCTAAACTTACATCACGAGAAGATTAATGCAGAGTATGCGTCAGTACTTGAAAAGTTCTGAGCATGAATGATATAGTAATCCTAAACAATAACATAAAAAATCAAAAATCTAAACAATAACATGATCTGAACATAATAAGGATACTGAAAATATTGTACATGGCAATACTGAATATAGTGACCAAGTTTACAACATGTTGATATAGAATAATGAATGATATTGATATTATGGTCAATGCAATAAAATCAGACTGAACTATAAGGGAGCTACTAATAGGCGACATAAAACCACATAAGCTAAATGTGGAGTCTAATGTATATGCCCTATCGAGAGGACTCAATATACCCCACCATAGGTATAGAGGCATGTTGGCGTGATCACTAAAATGATGCTTACAAAGAGGACTTACAACCTATGGGGCATATAGTTCTGGGACTTATGAATGACTGACCTTATTCTACTTGTTATTAAGCTTCCTATATGATTAAGTGATTAACATTTTATGAGTGAAGTGTTGTAGTACTAGATAGCTCAAAACTGACATGCAAACTGAGAATACAATATTTATATACTAATATTAATACATTCGAAATATGAGGCATGTTCATATCTAACTGAATTAACTGACTTGGCATGTGTACAACATGAACTAGAAGAGTTGCATAACTAGGGTTCTGAGTTTATGCATGAAACTGGGGAGTAACGATACTGAATTCATGATAGTACGATTTCCATCAAAACAACAATTTTAACATTTATGAAACCTAGGTCTAAATAATCGTTAAGGGAATAAAGATTGTGAAAGAAATCTAGGAACCTAATGGGTGAAAGGAATCCATTAGTGAAATCCCACATGCTTGGTGACGAATTCCACTAAGAAATCCTTCGATTTCAAGGTTGGAAATGATGGAACCTTGTTGTTCTAATGACCAAAAAATCATATTTGAAAATTTTGAAGTTATTTGTTAATTATGATTGAATGGATGATTTTAATATAATAAATTTATTTGGTGGCTAATTGGCTAAGACCATAATTTATTCAAAAACAGAATTTCAGCAAAAAGGATTTAATATTTGTAAATCATAAATTAGTGAGGAACAAAAGTAAATTTTATAAAAAAAAAAAGGCTACGATGTGGCGATACCAAAAGGCGCCTTTCTTCTCAAGCAAAACATCTAATCACACCTAAATCTTGTATAGTGTATATTTGTATTCGTGGTCCAAACATTGGATAATTATTACTCCTAATCATTGGACTATGATTCAGATTATTGGTAGTGGGACAAGGAATATGGACTAAACATTAAAAATAGGTTATTTCAACAGGTAGTTTTGTAGTGCGTCACTGGTGTATTGAGCAATTATTTTCATTTAATTATCATACTTTCATTTGAGTTTTGATATATTGAGATACGTAGTTAAAATGTGGGGGTGTTGTAATATATAAAGATCATTAAAATTATGTTATTTGGAGATATTCAGACTAAATCTAGACTTGAAATATGGGAAATATGAGAAATGACATGTCAACAAGATAAGAAAATTGATTATAAATTTGAGTGAGTTTTTGGTCTAGGCTAGACCTATTGTAATATAGGTGTTGTTGGCTTTGAAAACATATTGTGATTAATTATTTGAATAGTTGCACTGATGTTGGAAGCCTAACGAAAGAGTAAGGCTCAAGTTCCACAGTGATTGTTTGACTATTTGAGCCAAGTGGATTTCTAAACCTTTGTTAAGTGTATGGAAGTCCTGTATTTCCTTATAATATTTTTTGGCAGTAATGAGAATTGATGATGGGTTAAATTTTCATTATTGAGTATCCTAATGATTGAAAAAGGGTAAAAAAAAATTAATGTGATAAATTATTGGTGTGTGTGGTTTGAGAATGATTTGAAGACTTGTTGCTTATTTGTTGATGTTGTATCATGATTGCATTGTTGTGAATTATGAAATGTTATGAAAATGGAATGTCACACGCATTGTTCTGAGACATGGTTGTGACAAGTGTTATGTGCATTGAGAAAAATAAGAAATTAAAGAGGATGTACCATTTGGAGGGATGTATCGCGCGCCGCGATGGATACTATATTTCAAGGGACGTATCGCACACCTCGATGGTTACTATTATATAGGATCATATCACACTCCGTGATGGATGCATGGACAGCTATGTCCCACAGGGGACCCGAACTAAGAGACAATGGGTGTGTATCATTAGGTCAGATATGCATCACTATACTTGAGGAAATGGAATGAGAGTCAGGTTCATAGGTCTCACGTGCATACAAGCTGAGTCTAAGTATAGTCTTGAGGATCGGTAAGAGTTATCTTTGAGACGCTGTAGTGACTTTTAGGGAAAATCTTCACTACATAAATCTCTATCGTGCATCCTTTGTCATGTCTAATTCTTATCGCAATCTTCCATTCTCTCTTACTTATGTGATGAATCGTGCATAGTTTCTCATGTCAGTAGTTGGTCTCTTGTATGGATTGGATGTTAGATGTGGCACTAAGGTTGAATTTGTATACAATTGAGATGATGTATGGTCAGATTTAGAATATTCAATGATTCGAAGAAATTATATGAGGTTATGGTTTGATGATTCACTTTGACAATAAATAAATGATTATATTAAAAATGGTTTAAGGGACTTCATTAGCGTCTTATACTATTTCTTTTACTGACTTGTCTTAGTGGGATAAGACGAGTGCCATCACATCCATTTTTAGGTCGTGATACTTGCATTCTTGAACTAGGGTTTTGTCACTCTTTTTTCTCTTTATGCCCTAAGTTTTGAAGTTTTCATGAATTATTTGACTAGCTAAGTTTTAATTATGTTTCTAGGATAAAAATCACCAAAACCATGTAGTTTAGGGGTTAAACGACGTAGTTTATGTTCCCAACAAATGGGAAAAGATGAAAAGACCCCTTACTTAACTATTGACGAGGTCATCGACGGACGGGACTAATGGATCATCGATCAAGTGATGGTCTGTGCTGGTCAAGCGTCAGTCACGACTGGAGTTGGATTCTGGGGTTCCGACTTATGACCCTGGACCATGGAAATCAGGAGAAGACCTACAACATCCTAATAAAACTAAAAAAATAGGAATCCTCTGGAAGAAAAAAGGCTCACAAAAGGAACTCTGAAACTGCAAGTGGTATCGACGGTGCGCCTATTAATGACCCTGAACTCCGGCATCTTCATGATGAAAGATGTAGGCAAAATGGGTCGATAAATGGAATATACGAGCATGGAAGGGGAACACTAATATACATACATAAGCACAAACTTGATAAAAAAGAACAATATACTCACCTTATCTCAACTCAAGAATACTCAACTTAATTCAATATAAAAGCAACAATAAGGATTCATTATAAAGAAAGCTTTTAAAACAATAGATAATAACTCAATATATTTAAAATAAAATAGTAACTCTTTTGCTCTTATTTGACAGATTTTATAACCGACAACCATTACTATGAGTTATATGATGTTTCACCCACGTTGTCAGAACTGTACTTTACCTTGACGGAGTATAAGACATTCTCAGGTGAGTGGATCCACTAAATTATGCTTAAAATTGATAAGGAATCACCTAAAAAGTATAACCCATTTACCCACATTCGCATACATGGTTTATGAAGACTGAGTTGTCCAAACTTGTACCCATATCGGTGCTCAATACTACTCTCAATAATATTATTATTTTTTAAAAAAATAAAGACTAAACAATAAATTTAAGAAATAACATTTACACATGTGTCAGTCGAGTATGTACAAACACAACCAACATGGGTGGTTGAAGCTGTCACGTCAGCACAAAAGGAGTACAAAAATACGAAAAAAATGAGTTGGGGGGGGGGATAATATCCTAGTTAAGTATAAGTGTGTCTTTGAGATTTCGGTCATAGTCTATGGTGTACTTGTGCCTTATCCCAGCAATAATCTTTACACTTGGTGTAAATTCTTGTTCTTGTTAATCAAATTATTTGAGGTAGTTAGACTTTTTTTACTATTATAATAAATGCATTCACACTTGACTGATCAACTTTTTACGATCAATTAATACATATTCACCTTTTCTTGAATCCTTGATTAGGGAAATTAATGTAGTTTTTTTGTAACATCTTGCAACTAGAAAGATCTACAAAGCGTTTAAAATCTAAAAATACTTATTTAGATGTATTTTCAACGACCATAACTTCTAACTCAGGATGAGTTAGATATATTTCCAGATCTTGTTGGTAAGCACTTAGAATAATCTTTCCAACGCCGCTGAGTTTGCACTGTTTCGATATCATATGAGTGACTTATATCTTTCGAAAGTTTGGTTGTTGGATTTATAAAAGTACAATGCGGGGTGATCTTTTAAAAAGGTATGTGAATCACATAGTGTTGAGTTATTTCACCCACACGCCAATCTTTTTTAAATTCAGCGAATCTAAGTTATTTGCGTGTTAAGAAAGTGTGTTCTTGAAGAATATTATTGAAGTTTTCGTTGAATTCATTTTTTTGGGTGTACTTTCTAGTTGAATCTAATGTATATTATAGTACTAATGATCCTAAGGTTTTGGGGAAAGAACCATGGATGTTTAGATGGTTTAAAGATAAAAAACGAAGGAGAAAAGTCGAGAACACCTAAGTATAGGGATTGGGGCGTCGCGCCTCTCAAAGTCCCAAAGGACAGACTCTGTCGGTAGGGCCTTGGGGAGCCATGACAGCCAGAGCGCTCCAACCTGCTCTCTATAAGAGGAGGTCTGTCTCCCCACGCCTCTTAGAGTGCCAGGGATGCTAGTTCTCCCCATTCTTCCCCCACAATTTATTAATAGTTCCTAAGTGATGTACCTATATTTATTAGTTTATTCCAACACATCAAGGTACATCTAAACATCATTAAATCATCCATAAGTATTAGATTATGAACCTTGAATCCATAATCCAATTTAAGGAAAGCTAAGTTAGAAGTCAAAGAAGCAAGAGTCAAGTCTACAAGCTAAGAAACAAGTTAAAGCAAAGTTCTTAAAAGTTTTCAAGATTCTTTAACTATTTTTAACTTTGTTTTAAAGAATCAAGTTTCAATTTAAGTAAAGAGTAAATAGTTGAGTTCATTTCTCAAAAGTTATAAGGGAACTAAGTATTACATTTAAGATAAGAGGAAACTAAGATTTCTTAAAGAGTTTTGAGCAAGAAAAGGGAACATTAATTCCGAAAGAGCTTTTAAAGTTATGTGTTGAGCAATTATCTCAACCCAAAGAAAGAATTTGTATTAAGAACACATGACCTAAATATATTTTTGGCAGTATTATTGAGCACCGATATGGGGAAGCGGGTTCATAATAACTCAAGTCTCCATAAACCATGTAGTCATCATGGGTTAATAGGTCATACTTTTTAAAAGATAGTTAAGCTAGTGGATCCACTAAGTTATGTAGTTCTATGCGACAGCAAAGTATAAGACAGTTTTGTCAGTGTGGGCAAGTCGCTATAGCACCACTTAGGCTCATAGTAGTGGTTGTAGGTTACACAATCTCCCGCACAAACTATATTAATCTATGTTAAAAGTAAAGTTGAGTTTTTTATTGCATTTTCTTTAACGAACTAAGGTTTTCCACTGTTTTACAAGCTTTATATAGATTGCATGTGTCTTGTTTCTTTATATTGAGTTAAGTTATTCATATGTTGAGCTGAGCCAAGGTAAGTTATCCTTCTTACTCTCTTCAAGAATAATTTGTTTTAGCATTCCAACTCACATACTCGTACATTCAATGTGTTGATGTCAGGTTGCTTGCATCGTTTTATGTTGTAAGAGCAGGTAACTAGGATCAGCATCCGGAATACCATAGATTTAGTGAGCAACTTAGATTCAGTTGGTGAGCCTGCCTACAGTTTGAAGGACATCTTTATCACTCATTTATTTATTTTTTTAATTTTCAATTGTTAGGATGATTGGGGGTCCTGTCCTAACATCCCTCTTTGTTTAGAGGCTCCATAAAAAGATAATATTAGCTCTTTACTCTTTTCATTTCAGTCGTAAATGATTAAGACTTGATTTTCTATTTTAGCTAAGTTATTATATTTTAGTTATTCCTTGATTTATTTCTGTTATGTTTAAGTCTTCCGCTAGGTAAGTAAGATAAGCCAAGGGTCCGCTCGAGGTCAGCAATGGTCTTGGAGTCCTAGTCCTGCCCAGGGTGTAGGTTCGGGGCGTGACATTTTTTTTTCTGAGTCAATCTTATTAATATCAATATAATTAGTTGTCTAAATAATTTAATTTAGAACTAGCTACTGAGTCCTTATCTAGCTTTTACTATTTTGTGGATTTAAACTTCGATTTTCTTGCAAAACCAAAGTAAATGCGTTGGAAATCATAACTTAACTAACATGTTGAACTAGCTAAGGTTTTTCGGATGACCAATGGAAAAAATTATTAATTCTACTAATATGAATTCTTTGAATGATCGAAAATGATCCTTCCTCATCTGGATTCCTTCTTGGTAAGGTCAAAATTCTAGATATTTGTTATTCCATCATTTTTTCAACTTTTTAGTGTTTCATTTTATGTTTTCAAGTCTAAGAAATGCTTTTTAGGAATTTCGTTTGTTTTTTTTTTAATTTGTAAACAAGAAAAGAGTTCTACTTGATTTGTAATTGATCGATCATTTAATCTTTCTAAAATCTCCTTGTTTTTAACAAAAACAATATTTGAAATCGCTAATTCGAACTATGTTGTGACCGGAAATAGTCATGTGTTTGCTTACTCTTCATCAAGACTCTATCTCAATTACGTAATTAGCGTGCCCCGTCTTACACCCTAGGTGGGACTGGCACTCGAAGACCATTGTTGTCCCTAAGCGAACCCTTGGTTTAGCTTAAATAACTCAGCGGAAGACAATATGCATAGTAATAAAAATCAATAGGGACTGAATACTAAAATAACTGAGAATCCTTAAAGGTTAAACATTCAACTTAGCCAAAAGTGGCAACCTAAGTCTTAACAATAAGAAATTATAATGAAAAAACTCAAAGGATTAACATCTGACTGCCTATGAATCCTCTAAAACAATTGATATGGATGTTGGGACAAATTCCACACGATCCTAATGAGCTAACTAGAAAGCAATAAAAATAGATCCTCTAGAATGCAAGGAGTCTCACCAACTGACGCTGAAATGCTCATTGGATCAGCAGTGCGCTGGAACGTCTATCCTAGTTACCTGTGCATTTATCATAAGACGATTCAAACCAACTTGCATAAGTACATTGAATGTACGAGTATACGAGTTGGAATGCTAAAACAACATAGGCTTGAAAGAGATTCTAAAAGAAACATTTATCTTGTCTTTTCTCAACTCATGAACATTTAACTAAACTTATTTCATTTTATAAAGAAGGTTAAAACAAGTGCAATATAAAGAAAAGTTCGTTTAAAGAACATGATGTCAACTCTGTGTATATACCTATGATAGAACATAACTCTGAAATTTATGTGAAAGTACAATAACTTTTGTGTGAGTTTCTCTAAATGACAACAATCACATAAGACCTATAGTGGTAATACATCGATCTACCTAATGGTGCCAGTGCATCCTATACCTGGCCAAAGGTATAGAACCTTAACTAATAAGTGTATTCACTAGTATATCCTTAAAAGAATATGACACTTTTCTACCCATGGTGGCTACATGGTTTTATGGAGACGTGAGTATCTTAACTCATGCTCGTCCAAATTCGGTGGTCTGTACTACTCCCAAAATATATTAGCTCATATGCTTTAAAAAGATACATCTTCTGTGATTTGAGATTAGTGCTCAAAAACTTAGCTCAAATGCTATCTTAAAAATCTCAGTTTCCATTCTTATTTCATTTAGAAAGCTATTACTCTTTTCTAAAAACTAGCCCGAAGGCTTTTTGAAAAATCTCAGTTTTGTTCTTATTTAAATGTAAAAATATTTTAAATTTATTTGGGAATACATAGTACCCATTGTAACATTTCTTTACTCGAAATGGCTAGGAATAAGCTAAGAAACTGAAAATAATCACTTTTGGAAAGAAAGGGGAAAAGCTGGAAAATTTCCTAAGTTAAGGAAATGAGCTTTGCTCATTTTCAACGGCCATAACTCTGAGCTCAAGTTGAGTTAGAGGTAGTTCTTGATATAGTTAAAAATCCCTTGAAGAGATCTTTCTCATTCCGCCAAGTTTGTGCATTTTGATATCGTATGAGGGAGATATGTCTATCTAAAGTTGGGTTGTTAAATTGAGGAATGTCCCAATCCGGATTTAAGGAACGGAAAAACTAGTCTCTTAACCAACTAATTTCCTATTTCATTTTAGGGATTTATTTGAGGTAAAGGCCAGTTTTAGTCAGATTTGAAAACTTAACTTTTGCTTAGGGGTTGGATAAGAGAGAAGAGAATAAGGAAAAGGAGAAAAGTCACGAATTCGCCAAGAACGCCAAGGATTTGTGAGTAAAATTTGTCAGGGGTGATCCTTAACAAGGTATGTGAGACCTTTTGTGTTGGGTTAGTTCATCAACACACCAACCTTGTTTCAATTTAATTGTTTTAGAAATGTTTATAGGTTAAGAAATGAGTTCTTGATAAATCTTGTCGAATTCCTATTGGTTGAGTTGTTTGAATGCCCATTGATGTTTGATTTGTAATTTTTGAGTTTTTCAATTCAGTTATACCATTGGGTATTCAAGGTTTTGATCATCCTAGGGTTGGGGAAAAGAACTATTGAGGTTTAAGGGGTTTAGCATTGAAAAATGAAGAGGAAAAATTATTCAGCCGCACCTGCTATGAACAAGGCGCGGTGCGCCTCATCTGCGCCAGAGGACCTAGGGCAGCGCGCCCGTATGCGCGTGAATCGGCGGTTTTCACCCAGGTTTTGTAGTTTAGCCTTTTTAAGTCTTTCTAAGGTATATCAATACCTTCCAATGATTCTATTACTTCAAATGATTCTAAACACCTAGGAATCACCAAAAACACGATTCATAACCTTGAATTCTTTTTTATATCATTCAATGAAAGCTAAGATTAAGTTCAAAGAAGTTAAGACTCAAGTTTAAAGTTAAGAAGAAAGTCCAAAGCCAAGTTCTTAAAGGTTTTCAAGAGTTTTTAATAAAAGTTAAACTTTTTTTATGACTCAATTTTCAAGTTAAGTAAAGGATAAAGAGTTGAAGTTTTTCCTTCACACAAGTATCTGGGAACTAAGTATTCCCTAAGAGTTGACTTAAAGACTCAAGTTTCAAGTTAAGGATAAAGATTTGAAGTCTTTCTGTCAAACAAATATAAGGGAACTAATTATTCCCTAATATTTTATTCAAAGACTCAAGTATCGAGCTAAGTAAGATTAAATAGTTGAGTTCATTTCTCAAAATTTATAAGGAAACTAAGTATCCCCTAAGAGTTTATAAATGTTTTAACATTTAAGATAAGAGGAAACTAAGATTTCCCAAAAGATTGTTGAACTAGAAAAGGAAATAGTGATTCCAAGAGAGCTTTCTAAAGCTAAGTGTTAGAAAAATTATCTCAACCCAAAAAAGGAAGTTGTTTTTAAAAGAATGAGCTAAAGTACATTTTGGGAGTAGTATTGAGCACAATGTGGGAATGAGAGTTCATATTAACTCAAGCCTCCATGAAAACCATGTGGCCATCATGGGTATTAACGGGTCATACTTTTTATATGATCACGTTAGTTAAGTTAGTGGATCCATTAAGTTAAGTAGTTCTATGCAACGTAAGGTATAGAACAATTATGGAAGCGTATGCAAGATGTTGTATCACCACTTAGGATTATAGTGGTTTTTGTGAGTTAGAGAATATCCCATAGAAACTATATTACTTCATATTAAGTCTGGCAGCCGAACCGGTAAGTCCTGGCTACCGGTTCGGTCCGTCCCGGTCCGATCCGGGTTCAGTTCAGTACCGGTTAGTCTCCGTATAGATCATTTCGTTCCGGTTCCGGGCCAGGTAACGGGACGGAAACTGGGATTTACCGGTCCCTCCCGGTTCCGGAAATTACCGGTCCGTTACCAATCTGGTCCGATCAATTTTTATTTTTTTTAAAAAAATCTATCTGTTTATAGCCGTTGGGTAACGGCTAGTGGACCCCCCCAATGGCTATTTGACCTAAATTCCATCCACTTACACTCCTCTCCCCCCCCCCCCC
>NC_028643.1:64494328-64638949 GCF_001406875.1 Solanum pennellii | reverse complement strand
CCTCTCCCCCCCCCCCCCAAACTTTTTTAATACCCTAAAGTTTTAAAAATTACACTTTAACCCATTTTTTTACTTCTAAATACCTCTAAATTTCATTATTTTAAATCAAAAAATCATCTATTCATCTTATACTCTCTCAACTCTCTACTCTCTAATCTCTAATTCTCTAATATATAATATCTTAAATTTCGGTGTTGCCTTATTTGGTATTTGGAAATTGGATTTGGAGCTTCAAAATTCAACTTTCAACTTTCCATGTTCGGCTTTCGGCGGTCATAAATGTCTACTTTTTTAAGTAGATGTTCGGTACATACGTTCCAACTTTTATTTTACATTTCATTTATATTTAAATAATTATTTATTTATTTTATGATTTATTATTTGCATTACATTTTTCTTAATTATATATAATCTCACGTTTAATATTTTAATATGGATTTTGGTAAAAAAATTGTTCAAAAAGGAAAGGGTAAAAAAAGTGCATTAGAGCGTGTAAAAAATATGTGTAACTTTATATCCTCCGATAATGCAAAAATTGATAGTTCTTCTAAATAAAAATCTAAAAAATCTACTATATTAAGAAGAAATACGGATGATTATACACTTGTTGATGATACAGTTTTTAATATTGATAGTAATTCAGGATTAGATCCTTATCGTGAACATTTACAATGTCGCTTTGGTAATTTTGATGAGTATTTGCCTAGTGATAATGATAATGATAATGATATTTATAATTATAATGATACGCCTACTTTTGATGATGATGATGATGAAACTGAGCCAACTACGACTACTAATACTCCAAGTCCCACTCCTTTTCTTTCTCCAGCCCCTGTTCTCCCCATACATCCTAGGCCTTAGGTAGAACGTGCTAAAAAATAGGTTTTTTGGCAATTTATGAAACAAAACAAAGATATAACACAAGTTATTTGTAATAAATGTAAACATATATTAAATCATAAAATTGTCGGTAAATCTAGCGGGACGGGACATTTGAGTAGTCATTTAATATCTTGTTGTAAAAATGAATTTTTGCATATTAAAGCTGTAGCGGAAGCTAAAAAAATAGTACCCCCTTCCTGAAAATGTAGGAGTAGACGGCTTTAATATGGTACAAACACAATTAAATCCGTCTAATGTTTCTGGCTCTAGTTTACCACTTTCATGTAGTAGAGAAAAAGATCTTGAAGAACTAGATAAAATGGTATGTGTTATGGGTTTGCCATTTAGTTTTGCTGAAAATCCCGATTTTATACATTATATTCAAATTATATATAATTCAAATTTTAAAGGTTTTGCTAGAAATACAATAAAAAAAGGTTGTATTTGATTATCATGCACAACATTTTCAATATCTTTATTATTTATTTTATTATAATTTTTTTAAAATAGCTATTACTTTTGATATGGGTCGTAGTGTAAACGATAACGATTATTTGAATGTTACTGAACATTGGATTGATCAAAATTGGTATATGCAAAACTGAATTTTAGGTTATAAATGTTGTCAAATGCAAAAACCGGTAGTTATATTGCTCAAACTATTTTAAATATTTTATAAAGTTATGGAATATGTGATAATATAAGTAGTATAACATTAGATAATGCTTCAAGTAATAATGCTGCTGTTGAATATTTAAAACCTACTCTTTGTCCTTTCAATGGTGATAATTATCATATTAGGTGTACTGCACATATATATAATTTGATGGTTAGAGATTGTGTACATATGTATGATAACGGATGTACGAAAGTTGAAAATGCATGTTATTTTATATTTAAATGTCAAGTTAAGTCTAGGCAAAATCTTTGTTTTGAAAATAATCTTCTACCTAGAAAAATTCCAAAAACAGTGGCTACTAGATGGAATACATTCTATGAAATGTTTGTAGTCGCTTATGACTATAGAATACCCTTACAAATGGTTTGGAATGCTCATAATTCTGATATGACATATAGACTAGATGATAATGATTGGCGTGATATAAATGAACTTATAGATTTCCTAAAAGTTTTTTACTTAACTACAAAAAGAATATTTGTACTTTATAGTCCATAGATTTGTATTGTTTTGCCTGATATTTGTACGATTTCTTCTAAATTATATAAATTTTAAAAAAACAAGATCTCAACAAACCATTGAAAAAATGATTCTAAAATTTAAAAAATATTATATTCCTATTCCTCAAATTTATTTAACTAAATGTTTGTTAAACCCTCAGTATAAAGATGTAGGTGCAACAAAAATGATTGAAAAATGTATTTTAACTTAAATATTAATGATGTATTAGAAGAAATTCCTAATTTTCAAAAAGTTAAAATAGCATAAAATTGAAGCTAGACAATTTTATGATTTATATAATGCTAATATAGATTTATCAAGTGAAAATCAACCTCAAAGCTCTAGGAGTAGGTTTGATGAAGATAATATTGATGCTTATTAAATGATTATCTTGAACTTTTTCACGATAATAGAAATGATTTTGATGCCTATGTTAATCAAAATACAGAACCTACTGAAGATATTCTAGCATGGTGGAGAAATCGCGGATAAGGATTTCCATAACTACAACCGATGGCTCAAGATATATTAGCAATGCAAGCGTCGTCAGTAGCTTCGGAACGCGTGTTTAGTGCAGCAAGGTTTCAACTTGGAGAACATAGGCATTCACTAGCAGCCGACATCTTGGAGATATCGGTATTATTTCGAGATTGGATTAATGCCGAGAGAAGAAATTTGGGTTGTAAACCACTACCGACCAAATTTCAAGATGATATTGATGAAGTAATGCAGGATTATAGTGACGAAGGGATTGAAGCAATGGAATATTTTTCTATTCAACCAATTCCCGAATATGTTACTAAATAAATGTTGAATGATTTACGAAGGGATTTATATGGTGGCACCAACTATTAGTAAAAGTGTGATAATTCGAGATTTAATTCAAACAGAACCCTTCCGAGAAGGTAGCTGTGTAGAATATATCTTTTAATACTCTACTAATATTTGTGTAAATGTAATTGTAATATCAAATAAATTTTAATAAATATATAGGCTATTCTCCTTAATTTGTTTTTTAATATTGTTATATTAAATTTAATTTTTAATATTGTCAATTTATAATTTTATAACTTTAAAGTTTTAATTTAAAAAAATTTCAAACTTTAAGAGTTTGAAATTTAAATTTTATAACTTTAAAATTTGAATTTAAAATTTCCAAACTTTGAATGTTTGAATTTAAAATTTTCAAACTTTAAAAGTTTGAAATTTAAATTTTATAACTTTAAAGTTTGAATTTAAAATTTCCAAACATTAAAGTTTACAAAATTCAAAATTTAAAACTTTAAAAGTTTGATAATTTGAAATTTAAACTTTAAAGTTTGAATTTAAAAATTCCAAACTTTAAGAGTTTTAAATTTAAATTTTATAACTTTAAAGTTTGAAAATTTAAAATTTTTTAACTTTTAAAGTTTGAAATTTAAATTTTTAATTTTTTAATTATTATAATAAAAATTATAGTCAATTAAAAAAATTAAATCTTTAAGTTTTAAATAATTTAATTTTTTTTAATACCGGTCCGTCCCGGTTACCAGTCCGGTCCGGTCTGGTAAACTACCAGTTCCCTTCCAGACCGGTACGGAACACGACAAAATTTACCAGTTTACGGGTCTAGTCCGGTCTCGGTTCCGGAACAGTACCGGTTCGCACAGTACCGGTTCCGTCCTGGTTTCGGAACTTATCGGTCTGGTTCACCCGGTTCCAGTAGCGCCGCCAGTCTTACTTCATATATAAGTAAAGTTGAATTTGTTGTTGCATTTTCTTTAACGAACTAAGTTTTTACATAGTTTTATAAGCTTTTATATATTGTATGTGTCTTATTTCATTATATTAAGTCAAGTTATTGATAAGTCGAGTATAAGCCAAGGTAAGTGTTTCTTCTTACTCTTTTCAATCTTATGTTTTTAGCATTCGAACTCGCATACTCGTACATTCAATGTAGTGATACCAGTTAGCCTGCATCGTATCATGATGCAAAGGTAGGTAACCAGGATCAGCATCACTTAGTGCCTCGTTGATCCAGCTATGCATTTGGAGTCACTGGTGAGCCTTCTTGTATTTTGGAGGACACATATTTACTGTTTTTAGTCTTTTCTTTTATAGGATGTTGCGGGGTCTGTACCAACATTCATCTTAGTATTATAGAGGCTTTATAGACAGTAAGATAGTTTAGTTTTGAGTCTCTTCTTTATATTGCAGATGTTTCGTTATGAGACTTAAGTGTCATTTTGTCCAAGATATTTATTTAAAGTTATTTTTATGAGAATGTTTCTTGTATTGAGTTAAGTCTTCCACTAATTTTATTAAGTCAGGACAAGGGTCCGCACAAGGCCAGTAATGATCATTGGGTGCCAATCACATCTAGGGTGTAGGCTCAAGGCGTGACAAACTTGGTATCAGAGCACGGAGTTCAAGATTCCTAGGGAGTCAATGAAGTCATGTCTGTATAGTCCTAGTTATTCGTGTGAAGCGCGCCACATATATAATTAGGAGTTTGCAACATTTAAGAATTCCTCACTCATATTCCTTTTTGTGCATTAGAGTTTATCTCTAAAAAGTTTCTCTTTAATTTGTGTTTGCGCGTGTTTCAGATCACCATGCCTCCATGAAGATGAACAAGAGGTTGTATAACTAGAAGGAATGTCGAGGAGCTAGAGGTATCTAGTGCACCAAACGTGCAACCTCAAGGAGAAGTCACAAATGCTAAATTCTGTGAGGATGTCTTGATGTTAAGACAAGTGGTGACTAACCAAGTAGGGGAACAACGATGAGCTCGATAAGAAGAGGCCGACACCTTGAGGTTTTGTGAATTCATGAGATTGAGTCCTCCTAGTTTCACTAGTTTGAGCACTATTGAGGATCTGGATAATTTCGTTGAGGAGCCAAAAAAGGTTTTTTATGTGATGGATGTCATTGATGTTGAAAGAGTTGATCTAGCTACATACCAACTAAAAAATGTGTCTAGGATCTTGTTCGATCAGTGGAAGGAGGGCAGACTTGAGGATGCACCACGTCCGAATTGGGCTTGCCTTGAAGAAGCTTTCTTGGGGTGTTTCTTTCCCCTAGAACAGAAAGATACTAATGTAAGAGAGTTTCTTACACTAAAACACGCCTCCTTGAGTGTACATGAGTATGGGATGAAGTTCACCCAGTTGTCACACTATGCTTTTAAAATGGTTGAGGACATGAGGAGCAGAATAAGTTTGTTTGTCGTTGGCTTGGGTCGTGCATCAAGAAAAGAGGGTAGAGTTGTGGTACTGATAGGCGACATGGGCATATCCAGGTTGATGGTTTATGTGCAGCAGATTAAAGAGAAGAAGTTGAGGGATAGAGAAGAGTATAGAAGCAAGAAGCTAAGAGTGGGAATGAGTCTAGGAATCAAAAGGGTCGTATTAATCGTACACAATTTCATAAACAAAATGGGTTTGCACCATCATCTGCTAGTTCTCCTGCACCCAAAAATAAAAGTGACCATCATGGCCAGATTGCGCAGAAATTCAAAGCTAGACCAGCACAGTCTCAAGGAAGTGTGGCAAATGAGGTGGATGGGCTCCAGCATATGCTAAGTGTGGTAGAACCTACCCAGGTAAATGTCGTGATGTCAAGACAGGTTGTTTCGAATGTGGTCAAGAGGGTCACTTCATGAGAGAGTTCCCTAAGAACAGGGAGGATAGTGGAAATTTGGGCGACAGAGCCCAATCTTCATCATCTACTCCACCAGAAAGGGCTGACTTAGAGGAGCCATTTCAGGTACTGGCAGAGGAGAAAATCACTTCTATGCAATCACTAGCCGGCAAGAGCAAGAGAACTTACCAAATGTTAAAATTGGTATGATCAAAGTCTTTAATTTTGATGTTTATGCTTTGCTAGACCCAGGAGCAAGTTTCTCTTTCGTAACTCCTTATGTTTCAAATAATTTTGAATTTTTTCCTAAGAAACTTTGTGAACCCTTCTATGTTTCTATACCTTGGTGAGTTTATTCTAGCGGGAAAGAATTTATCATGATTGTCCTATTTCTAACAATCACAGAAACAGCATGGCTGACCTAGTGGAGTTAGAAATGGTAGATTTTGATGTCTTTCTAGGTATGGATTTGCTTCAAGCCTATTATGCATCAAAAGATTGTAGAACTTGAGTTGTCAAGTTTCACATTCCTAATGAGCCAGTTATAGAGTGGAGTAGTAGTTCAATAGTGCCTAAGGGTGGTTTCATTTCGTATCTTAAGGTGAGAATGTTAATTTCAAGGGATGCATCTATCACTTAATCTGAATTAATGACTCAAGTTCTGAGATACCTTCCCTTCAATCACTTTCTATAGTAAAGGGTTTCCAGAAGTCTTTCCAGAGGATCAACCCCGAGTTCCTCCTAAGGGAGAAATAGACTTTGGCATAGACATCACTCCAGATACTCGTCATATGCCTATTGCACCATATAGAATGGCACCAGCAGAGTTAAAAGAGTTGCAAGAACATTTGAAAGATTTGTTAGATAAAGGTTTCATTTTACCAAGTGTCTCACCTTAGGGTGCTTCGGTCTTGATCGTGAGAAATAAAGATGGTTCCCTTAAGATGTGTATTGACTATCCTCTATTGAATAAGGTTACCATCAAGAATAAGTATCCTCTTCCAAGTATAGATGACCTTTTCGATAAACTTCAGGGTGCCGCCTGTTTCTCGAAAATTAATCTCAGATCTGGCTACCATCAGTTAAAGGTTAGGGAATGTGAAATTCTAAGGATAGATTTTCGAACCAAATACGGGCATTATGAGTTTTTGGTCATGTCTTTTGGGTTGACCATTGCACTAGAAGAATTCATGGATCTTACAAATAGAGTCATCAAACCTTATTTAGATATGGTTATCATCTTTTTTTATTGATGACATATTGATCTATTCAAGGAATGAAGAAGATCATGCTAGTCACCTTAGGATAGTCCTTCATCCTTTGAAAGATAAGGAGTTGTATATCAAGTTCTCCCAGTGTAAGTTTTGGCTTAAGTCCGTGGCATTCTTGGGTCACATAGTTTTAAGAGATTAGAGTTAATACCCAAAAGATAGAAGCAGTTCAGAGTTGGCCTAGACCCACGTCTCCAACTGATATAAGGAGTTTCTTGGGTTTGGATAGCTACTATAGAACGTTTGTTGAGGGGTTTTCGTCCATCTCATCTCCCTTGACCAAGTTGACACAGAAGATAGTTGAATTTCAGTTGTCTGAAGCTTGTGAGAAAAGCTTTCATTAATTCAAAAGAGGTTGATTATTGCCTCGGTTTTGACATTACCAAAGGGTATTCAAGGTTTTGTGGTGTATTTTGATGCATCTACCTGTTAATCCGAAATGGAAAGGTTATAGCTTATGCCTCCGGACAGTTGAAATTTCATGAGAAGAATCATCCAACCTATGACTTAGAGTTTTATGCGGTAGTTTTTGCCTTGAAAATATGGTGTCACTACTTTTATGGTGTTCATGTTGACATATTCACTGATCACAAGAGCCTGCAATATATGTTTACCCAGAAGAGATCAATCTTAGTTAGAGGAGGTGTTAGAACTACTCAAGGATTATGACACGGGTATTCTTTACCACCCAAGCCTTCTAACACAAGGATTATGACATGGGTATTCTTACCCAGCCAAGTAGGTCTAATGTGGTTGATAATTCTTTAAGCAGGTTACCCGTGGGGAGTACCACCCATGTTGAGGAAGAAAAGAGAGAGTTAGCCTAAGATGTGCACAGACTTGCACGTCTGGGAGTTAGACTTATGGATTCCACATAAGTAGGTATAATGGTGAAAAATTGGACTTAATCATCACTAGTGTCAGAGGTGATACAAAAACAATACCAAGACCTCATTTTGCTTGATCTTAAGGCGAATGTTCATAAGCAAAGAGTGTTAGCTTTTGAATAAGGGGGAGATGGCGTGCTGAAGTATCAAGGTAGATCTTGTGTACCTAGGGTGGATTAAATCCAAGAGAGAATCATGGAGGAAACTCATAGCTCCAAATAATCCATTCATCCAGGTTCCACAAAGATGTACCACGATTTGAGAGAGGTATATTGGTGGGAAGGTATGAAGAAGGGTATTGCTGAGTTTGTTGTGAAGTGCCCGGTTGGCTCAGAACATAAAACTTTTTGAACGGAAGAGGGAGAATATGGACTTCATTACATGCTTGCAAAGGTGTCGCAAACAACATGATTCAATCTGGGTGATTGTCGATAGAATGACAAAATCAACCAACTTATCGCCAGTAAATACTGATAATTTGGCAGAGAATTATGCAAAGTTATACATTAAGGAGGTGGTGAGACTTCAGGGAGTCCCAGTTTCGGTCATTTTAGTTAGGGGTGCACAATTAACTGCACAGTTTTTGAAATCTTTCATGAAAAGATCGGGTTCAAAGGTGAATATAAGCATTATTTTTCATCCTCAGAAGGTTTGGAAAGAGGAACATACTATAGAGACCTTAGAAGATATGTTGAGGGCTTGTGTGATTGATTTCAAAGATAATTGGGATGATAACCTACCTCTCATTTAGTTATCTTACAACAACAGGTACCATTCAAATATCCAATTGGCTCCATCTAAATCTGTTTATGGGAGAAGATGTAGATCTCCTATTGGGTTGTTTGAAGTTAGTAAAGCAAGGTTGATAGGCTACCGACAATTTAATAGAGTCACTATTTAGAATAGGTACTTCTTGCCTACAATAGATGATCTTTTTGATCAATTGAAAGGTGCAACGATCTTTTATAAAATTGATTTAAGATCCGGGTATCAAGAATTAAAAATTAGGCCGAAAGACATATCCAATATGGCGTTTAGAACTCCTTATGGGCATTATGAATTTTTGGCGATGTCGTTTGGGTTGACTAATGTGCTTGCAGTATTTATGAGCTTGATGAATGGGGTGTTCAACTTGTTTCTTGATTCCTTTGTGATAATATTTATTGATGTTATTTTGGTGTATTCGAGAAGTGAAGAAGAGCATGCTAACCATCTCCATACTGTTTTGGGTGTCCTTAGGAAGCAAAACTTTTATGCAAACTTTTCCAAGTGTGAATTTTGGTTGAAATCGGTGGATTTTTTGGGATATGTAGTGTCAAAAGAAGGAACAATATTAGAGCCCCAAAATATTTAAGCTGTTAAGAATTAGATACACCTAGTATGGTTACAGAATTTCGGAGTTTTGTGGGACTCAATAGTTAATATCGCCGCTTTGTTAAGAATTTTTCTTCAGTTACTACCGACTTGACTAATCTGACCAAAAAGGAGGTACTTTTTGAATGGATTGAGAAATGTGAGGTCAGCTTCTAAAACGTTAAGACTCTATTGACCACCGTGCTCATCCTTGTATTATTGGTTAAGGGTAAGGACTTCATTGTTTATTGTGATGCTTCACATTCTGGTTTTGGTGATGTACTAATGTACGATAAGAATTTCATAGCTTATGCCTCACATCAGTTGAAGGTGAACGAGGGGAATTATCCCACTCACGACTTGGAGTTAGTGGCGGTGGTATTTGTTGTCATGATCTGCTGACATTATCTTTACGGTGTTAAGTGTGAGGTATTCACTGATCATCGTAGTTTGTAGCATATATTCACTAAAAAAGATTTGAATTTGAGACAGCGGAGATGGATGGAGTTACTCAAGGATTATGATGTGACCATCCAATATCGTCAGGGAAAGGCTTATATGGTGGTAGACGCCTTGAGTAGAAAGGTGATAAGTATGGGTACTTAAGCTTACTTGAGTGAAGCCAAGAGACCTTTGGAAAGGAAATTGGACCTTAGAATCTAAATTTATGCATTTGGGCATCTATGAAAGAGGTGGGGTGGTAGCTAGTATTGAAACTAAGCCCATGTTCATGAAGGAGATTAAGCCAAACAATTTGAAGATGGGAATTTGAAAGAGCTTAAAACGAAGATTGCAATTGATAAATCTCAAGATACCACTCTTGATGTTGATGGGGTACTCAATCATAAGGGTAGGATTTGTGTTCCTTGAGTAGATGACTTGATTCATATATTATTGACGGAGTCTAATGGTTCGTGGTGTTACCTTCATCAGGGTGTGACCAATATATACAGAGATCTGAAGCAAATTTATTGGTGGTAGAGAATGAAGAAAGGCATCGAAAGTTCATAGAAAAGTACCTGAATTGTAAACAAATGAAGTATGAGCATCAAAGTCCTATGGGTTTACTCCAAAGAATGCAAATTCTAGAATGGAAGTGGGAGAGAATAGCCACGGATTTTGTGGTTGGTCGGCCCAAGACCTTGGGGAAGTCTAATTCTATTTAGGTTGTGGTTTATAGATTGACTAAGTCAGTCCATTTTATTCCAGTAAGGGTAGATTTCAATGCGGAACAACTAGCCAAATCCATGTGACGGAGATAGTAAGGTTGCATGGGGTGCTCCTTTCTATCATCTCCATTCGTGGTACCCTTTTCACTTCCAAGTTTTGGAAGAGGTTGCATGATGAATTGAGTATGCAACTCACTTTTAGTACAATCTTTCTTCCCTAGACGGATGGACAATCGAAAAGGACTATTCAAGTGTTGGAAGACATGTTGAGAGCTTGTGTGATTGACATTTGAGGTCACTGGGATAAGTTCTTTCCACTATGTGAGTTCTCTCACAATAATAGTTATCACTTAAGCATTGACATGGCACCATTTGAGGCATTATATGAGAGGGGATGTAGATCACCCATAGGTTGGTTTGAGGCTGGAGATGTAAAACTTTTAGGGGTCGACTTAGTAAAGGATGCTCAAGATAAGGTGAAGGACATTCAAGGTAAGCTTCTAGCCGCTCAAAGTAAACAAAGAAAGTATGTCGATCATATGATAAAGGACATGGAGTTCCAAGCTAGCGAGAATGTCCTTTTTAAAGTATCACCCATGAAAGGGGTGATGAGAATCGGTAAGAAGGGTAAGTTGAGTCAGAGATATATTAGTCCCTTTGAGGTTCTTGAATGAGTAGGATCAGTGGCGTATATATAGGTGCTACCCCCTAATTTTTCTGGAGTACATCCTATATTTCAGGTGTCTATGTTGAAGAGATAACACATAGACAGTGACTATATCATTAAGTGTGATTCGATTATGCTGGACAAGTACCTTCAATATGAGAAGGAACCGATCATTAATCTTTATCGTCATGTTCGTAAGTTTAGGAACAAATAAATTAAGTTCGTGAATGTTCAATGGAAGCATCCTACTGTGGAGGAAGCTACTTCGAAGATTGAAAAGGACATGCGAGACAAGTATCTGCAATTGTTCACTTGTTCAGGTGCTAATTCTCTCTTTCCTTAGCCCTCTTTTCTTATGTTTTATTACTCAGGGACGAGTGATGGGTAAATCGGTATCTATTTGTAACAAGTGAGATCTGTCATTATAAAAATGCGAACGAGGAAACAATTAGGGCTTGAAAAACTTTTTTGTAGTGTTAGGATTTTTACAACCTTGTCTGGATTTAGAGGAAATCAGAGTCATCAAGGTAAGGGAAATCTGGAAGCAATTGGGTGGAGTAAATATGAATTTGACTACATAACTGGTTAGATAACTCGTTAACAAATCGATATGATTTTACGGAATTTGATTTGGATAAGTATATCTCAGATAATTGATCTTAGCGTTAAGGATATTTTATGAGCGTACTGATTAAGAGTGTGTTCTAATAATGGAGAATCAAAATTCTCTAAAAATCTCACTACCTCGGTTCATGCCACTATAGTGGGATTATTGTCGCTGCAGTGACGCCGCTTGAGCGGGATGGGCACCGCTATAACGGACAAGGCAGGGATTGAAATTATAGTATTTTTGGGATTTTCAGATGGGAGCTCATTGGTTCCAAAAGTGCTACTTCAGTGGGATTGGTGCTGCTTCAGCGACACCGCTACAGAGGATGGGTGACGCTGTAGCGGGACAGTTGCAAATAAAGTTGTAAATGACACCCAAAAACAATCTAATTTGGTACTTTTTGACTTTTAGATGTAAATAATGACCCCTGAGATTTTCCAACTTTTTTTCCACCATTCTTGAAGCTAAATACCATGAACAAGCAGAACGAATCCGAAAAGGGAAGGATCAAGTTTCTTAGGGTTTCAAGCTTGTTTCTAGGTAGGTGATGGTTGTGGTTTCATGATTATGCTATGTATGTATGTTCTTTCTTCATTATGATATCTATATGTATATGAATGTTGCATTTTTTATCATGTCGTTGTAATCAAAATAGATGAAAATATTTCCATGAAATCTTGATGTAAATGTATGATCTTGATGATGTACTTGTGATTGTGATTGTGGTGTGTGATTATGGATCAGATTTCCACGTTTTGGCAAGCTAACTTCGATTGGATTTCCATATTCCAACAGAAATATTGGATCGGGTTTCCACATTTTGGAAAGCTAACTGGGATCGAGCATCGCGCCTGTGCACTAATAGTTTGAGTTTGGGTTCCGTGAGAGGACAAATGATGTGTTAAGCATGTGAAATGTGTTGTTGAATTTTCAAGTTGATAATGTTGTTTGTGTTGATTTATATGCTTGTGATTATAATGTTTGTTCGACTTATTTATAGTGCACTAGTGGGATAGCCGTGTAATCCTACCAGTACACGCTGGTTGTGTAGTTATTCTGCACTTACTATTATTTTTGTTGAGTACAGGGTATCTTCAAGAGGCTATTGACAGACCTCGCCTAGAAGATTAGAGACTATTGCGTCGACCTCAAGGGTGAGCGGCTTCTTCCGGGCTGCCATGGAGTTCTTTTTTGTCCATGTCCACCAATTCCGGACATGGACCATTATATTTAATTAGTTAAATAGTTTGTTAGTAATTCCTTGTTTAGGTTTGGTTGTTCGTTAGTAATTTGGTACATTGACTTTCAGGTTCTAGGTTTATCTTCCGCAAATGTTAGTTGTTAGATTTTTTTTGTTTAGTAATGGAACTTCGTCTTAGACATTTAACTTGCTTCAGTATATTAAATGTCGTAGTTTTACAATAATTGCTTTAGTTGGATAGTAGTAGTCGTTCTCCCACCGGCTTGTATGTGTGGGTGCCAATTACGACATGTTTGGATCATGACATCCTTCCTCATCAGAATTCCCGCTTTGCCTGGTCCAAATTCTAGATTTTTCTTTTCCTTTAATTTTTTCAAGTTTTCTATGTTCCATTTATATGTTCGCAAATCTAATAAATGCTTGTTAGGAATTTGTGTTTTTTAATTTCTAGTCTAGAAAAGAAACAAGAAAGAGTTCCAGTTGATTTCTAATTGATCAATTAATTACTCTTGCTAAAATCTCCTCGTCTTTAACAAAAAAAAATTGAATTCCCTAATCGGTGACCGCAAATGATCATGTATTTGTTTCTTCTTCATCTAAACTCCACCTCATTTAGGTAATACTACAAATATTTTTTAAAAAATTATTCAGAAGTTTTTTGTGTGTCAGTCGTCTCTGGAGGTTTAAACATGCCCCATTTTTCAGTTAATCTTT
Organism: Solanum pennellii; assembly: GCF_001406875.1. Classification (NCBI taxonomy): domain Eukaryota; kingdom Viridiplantae; phylum Streptophyta; class Magnoliopsida; order Solanales; family Solanaceae; genus Solanum; species Solanum pennellii. The sequence continues at coordinate 64,625,391 of NC_028643.1, read as the reverse complement.
CTAATTTTCCTATCAAGGGTTTTGTAGGATGGTTAAGATTCTTCTACTGTTGATTAAAATGTCTATTTTGAGTCCTAAAAATTTAGAAATTCCATATAGGTATGTCTGATTTTGATATGTTAATTATATCTTACAAACATTTTACGTAAAATGAAATAATTCATCTGCTTATGGATGACGAATCAAGCTGCAAATACAATTACAATGACAATCAACTGGATGAATAAGTTGATAATAATTATGATCACATGAATAAGAAATGCACAAGAAGGAAATAGATGCGTAAATATATCATCATATCTAAAAATATATAGTGTTTATGGCATTAAAATTTTGTCATGTTTGTGATCAAGTCGTTTTGAGGAATGTTCTCAGCCAAATGAGAAAAAAAAAGGAAGAAGCTCACTAGTAAACTAGAGTTATAAAAATATTGTATGTCAAATTTTCGTTCCAAAATAGGCGTACCTTAAATAATGGCATATAATACTTGTACTCCCTGTATTTTAACAATATTTGATGTTTTTAGTTTGAGTTGACTCCTTAAGAAAATTACTTACTCTAAGAAAGCAAAAAGAGCTCTTCATTACAAACATTTAATCAAATGTCTTAAAAAAGTATCTCTTCGATGGTTTGTTGTTTATGTAAAATTAATTATTTTAATAAAGATGAATTTGGAAGAAAATTTTCAATTGTTAATTGATGGATGAAAATCTACATATCATTAAAAAAACAAAAAAAAATTAACTAATTTTGAAATGGAGGTGTATATTTCTTGTGTGCATTTATTAAATATTTAATGTCAAACAATAATTTCTACTCTTGATATAATTTCTTGTTGTTGTATGTCAATATATTTGAGACAATTATAATTATGTTTACTACAATAACATCTTACGATAAAATAATTGAGACAGTTACAATTTTCTTGACTATAATAATTGCATTCACACTTGAGTGACCAATTTTCTAAGATCAATTCAAATATTTATTTAATTATTTTAAATCATTGTTTAGGGAAATTAATGTTATTTTCTGTGAATCAGAATTATTCTTAATGTAAATAATTGGCTAAATCATTTAATTTGGAAGTAGATGGTTAAAATTCTTTTACTATTGATTAAATTGTCTATTTCGTGTCCTAAAAATTTATTAATTCCGTATAGGGATGTCCTGTTTTAATATATCAATTATATCTTACGAACATTTTACCATTTGTATATGTCACTCAAGTAGCATATTAAAGAGTCGGTTTAATTCACAAACTATATATAGATTTAAAGATAAAATTGTAAAATAAAATAATTCATCTGGTTAGGGATGACAAATCAAACAATAAATACAATCGCAATGGCAATCAACTGGATGAAAAAGTTGATAATAATTATGAGGACCTAAATAAGAAATGTGTAAGTAGGAAATAGATGCGTAAAATATGTCGTCATATCTAAAAAATATAGTGTTTATGGCATTAATTTTTTGTTATTTTTGTGATCAGGTCATTTTGAGGAATGTTCTCAGCCAAATGAGAAAAAAAAGAAAGAAGCTCACTAGTAAACTAGAGTATATAGTCATCACATGTCAAATTTGATTCCAAAATAGGCGCACCTCAAATAATGGCATATAATACTTCTACTCCCTCTATTTAACAATATCTGATGTTTTTAGTTTGAGTAGACTCCCTAAGAAAATTAATTACTCTAAGAAAGCAAAAAGTGGTGTTCATTACAAACTTTTAATCAATTGTCTTAAAAAATTATCTCCTTAATGGTTTGTCGTTTATGTAAAATTCATTATTTTTAATAAGGATAAATTTGTAAGAAAATTTTCAATTTGTTATTGATGGTGAAAATCTACATATCTTTAAAAAAACTTATTTTGAAATGGAGGTGATTATTTTTCTTGTTTGCATTTAATATATATTTAATGTCAAATAATAATTTCTACGCTTGGTATAATTTCTTGTTGTCCTATGTCAAAATATTTGAGATAATGTTATTATAATTATGTTGACTACAATAACTGCATACGATAAAATATTTGAGACAGTTATAATTTTCTTGACTACAATAACTGCATTCACACTTGAGTGACCAGTTTTCTAATATTAATTAAAACATGTATTTACTTTTTTTAAATCATTGTTTAGGGAAATTAATGTAGTTTTATGTGAGTCAGAATTATTCTTATTTTAATTAAATAGCTAATCATTTTATTTGGAACTAGATGTCAAGATTATTTATAAATGATTTTAATGATTGTGAAAACATAAACAGCCTAACATTTAGAAATCCTATAAATTATTCAGGATCGCAGGACTATATGATTTTCATATATATTTAATACTATGATGTTTCAGTAAAGAATACATACCCGAATCTACCATTTTAATTATTGACTTGATTGAGCGGAAGTCTTTTCTTTTGGTTCTTTAGAAGTTGTTTCTCTCTCTTGCCTTATACTTTATGTATAGCTTTGATGGATAATACTATATATTTATGGCTGACAGAGGACCTTTTAAACAGAGTATGTTTTAACATCATTCTCACCTTTCCATCATGGTGAGTAGTGGAGATAATGGATAGTTTGAAGAGGTAATGGGTAAAGTGGAAGAGTTAATAGGTAGTTGAAGTAATTTCCCCACTTCCCCACTTTTCCGCTTCTCCACTTATCCAATTAGAATTAGAATTTAGTTAGTAATTAAATATTAAACCAAAATAATATTAATGTGAGTGGGTCATAAAAGTAGCATTCTCCCACTTTACACACGTAACATCATTTACTTAATGATTCAATAAACATTTCAATTACAATGTGCACATATACGAAATTCAATATTATTTGTTGTTATTAATTAATCAATTAATATGAGTCATGCCGGTTGTCCACCACTTTATTGTCATAGTCCCTTCCATGCACTACAATATTAGTCTATTGCCTAACAAAATATTTAAAATACATAATGGGTCCACCATAATGCTTAGATTATCTTTATCTAAAACAAAATATGTCATCATCATTCTCAACATAACGTATACCAGAGAAAACAGGTAATAACAGAAACATATATATATATATTTGAACTCAAAGTGTCAATTGCATAAAAATAATATAATCTTTACATAAAGTCATTCATTGCTATTAATAAGACCCATTCTTTCAACATGTTCAACAAAAATTTTGGGTAGTAATACTTTCGTCAAAGGATCAGCAATCATAAGTTTGGTGCTAATATGTTCAATTGTCACTTTATGTTTCTGGACTTCTTCCTTAACTGAAAAGTGTTTCAATTCCATATGTTTGGCACCCTTAGAATACTTATCATTTTTAGAGAAGAAGACTGCTGCAGTATTATCACAATAAATTCTCAGCGGCTTGGAAATACTGCCAACTAGTCCAAGTCCTGAAATAAAGTTCCGCATCCAATTAGCCTGAAGTGTGGCCTTAAAGAATGCCACAAACTCAGCTTCCATAGTGGATGCAACTATAATAGACTGCTACGCACTCTTCCATGATATTGATCCTCCTGCTAATAAGAACATATACCCAAATGTGGATTTTCGAGTATCCACATAACCAGCATAATCTGAATCTAATATCCAATCACAACAAGATGATCAGATTTTCTATAGGTGAGCATATGATATTTAGTTCCTTGCAAGTATCGCAACATTTTCTTCGCAGCTTTCCAGTGATCCGTTCCTGGATTACATTGATAACGGCCCAACATTCCAACAGCGAAACTGATGTCTGGTCTAGTACATGTTTGGGCATGCATTAGACTCCCAACTATTGATGCATAAGAAATATCATTCATTTGCTTACGTTCCAATTCATTCTTTGGACATTGACTGAGACTAAATTTATCTCCTTTTTTAATTGGAACGAGACTTGATGAGCTTTTTTCCATTCTAAATCTCTCTAACACTTTATTAATATAGGCTTTCTGTGACAAACCTAATAATTATTGTGATCTATTTTGAAATATTTTTATTCCAATCACATAGGATGCCACTCCCATATCTTTAATTTCAAAATTGTTAGATAAATATCTCTTGGTATCATGCAACAAACCAAGATCATTAGTAGCAAGCAAGATGTCATCAACATATAAAACTAACATAATAAACTTACTCCCACTAACCTTCAGATATACACACCGATCAACAGTGTTTTCCTTAAATCCATAAATGACATAGTTTCATTAAACTTAAGATACCATTGTGGAGAAGCTTATTTAAGTCCGTATAGTGACTTCTTAAGTTTACACACCATGTGTTCCTTTCCTTTACAAGAGGACCCTTCAAGTTGATTCATATAAACTTCTTCCTGCAAATTTTCATTTAGAAAGGTTGTTTTCACATCCGTTTGATGTAGTTCTAAGTCATAATGAGCTACTAAAGCCATTATAATTCTGAGTGAATCTTTTCTAGAGACAGGTGAAAATGTTTCTTTATAGTCGATGCCATCTTTTTGAGTGAAACCTTTTACAACAAGTCTGGCCATGTGACATTCTATGTTGCTTGTTGAGTTATGTTTGGTCTTAAAGACCCATTTATACCTAATGGTTTTGCAACCTTCTGGTAATTCAACAAGGTCCCATACTTTATTTTATTCAATATATTTCAAATCATCTTTCATGGAATTTATCCATCTATCAAAATTACTACTTTCAATAGCTTGTGAAAATGTAACTGGATCATTATCAATTCCTAAGTCAATTTCTAACTCGTGTAAATATACCAAATTGTCATCAGAAATAGCAGGTCTCTTTTTTTCACGATCGGGGAGCACCCCCTAGAATTAACATGGCGTACTTGACCTCTCGGAGGTCTTACACAAGCCCCTAGTTATCATTCATCACATCAACATAGTAAATTTAGCGGAAAATTTAATATTTTTCATGGCACCTCATATGCTAGAAACTTTACTTCATATGCATATAAAATATAAGTCATAATACATATATAGACTCTAAGTCTCTTTGACATCTTAGACTCAATAAATTTGGAGTAAATTAGGGACATGGCCCTTAAGACATATACAAACTATACAATATTTAATAGAATTTACAATAAGTACACATTAGGACATCCTTGGACTTAAGGTTTCTTTTCCTTGAGCTTGGGAATCACCTATCAAGCTCTTAATCATTCAAGACATCCTTTAAGCATCCATAACTTACACTTTGTGTCAAAAGTAGAGAAGAATGGGATTAGCACAAGAATGTACTAAGTATGACAACATTTTCTGTGAAATCATACTTCATGCCATTTTGAGTAAATCATCATAAAACCTTTATCAATAGTATATATATATATCATTTTCATACTTCATAGAAACACAATCAAAGGTCAAACATCGTAGAAAAACACATACCATCATAGAAGTAAAATATCACATAGACATAGTTAAGTCAAGACTTTCATCATATAGTCAACAAGATCAACATCATGCATAAAGACTCATATCATGCACATCTTCATAACAAGTAGAAAAATACTACAATGTCATGCATAAGGAACACATACATAGTGACATGCATTAGAACACCTTCCTAGAACTTCCTAAGGAGCTACTTGTGCAATGTCTAGATGGGTTCATTACTTCCACCTATCCTAAGTAACCTCCCTTAAGTCATTCTATTTAGGGTCCTAGTCATTTACTTCCATTGTCCATTTTACTTTAGGGAAACTATAGCCTTAACTTACATAGACCATGTGAAGCTAAACATATAATCCACTGTCATAGAACCCCAAACCGATAAAGGGTGGTCTACCGGCCAAAGTATAACCAAATGTGACATAGCTTTCTAGGTGGAATCCACTAGCTAGTATCCTATGGTGGCAACATAGTTTTGGTACTTGGAGGTACAAGTGAAAACCCTCTTTATTCCAAGATTAGGCATTGTAATTATTCACTTAAGGAAACCCTATTTATGCCCATAGAGGCATTGTGGTTATCCACCTCATGATATTTATGGTAACCTACCTTCCTACCATGGGAAGGGACACACACTCATATTAAATTTCACTCGGTGCTAAGCTAAGTTCCCTTCACTGAAAACCTTTATTATATTTTTACTTTAAAATCATAAGTTTAGGAGAGTCATCCCCTCATATTCTTAACTCATAGGTCGTAGATGGAAGTGCATCAACCTAAATCATGTAAAGAATCCGTTCATATGAACATAGCATATGTAAGGCATCATCTAGTTTAGGGTACAAATGAACACACCATTCAAGGACCCTCTCTTGACTAGATCTTCATACATGTGTGTGTGTATACATACATGTGAACAAACCTTTCACATAACACATTAAGTCACACAAGTTCATATATCAATGCATGAGTCTATAGGCATAACTATATGAGCGATACTTTCATATAAACCCACTTCATACTTCATCCTTTCATACACATCATATTCATAAAATGCTCATATATTCATCTTTCATATACATAGAAACCAAACGTAGGAACTATCCTATCAAGATACACATGTGCAATGTATATACAAGAACCCATACCCTTGCCCATACTAGTACACCTATCAAGTAATCCTAGCAAGGAATACATAACATACGTCACATACATATACTTTACATGCATAGTAGTAGACATTAGTGAATATGGGAACATCCTTTCATTTAGACACCACAACCTATATTACTTGTAACATGCATGGAAGTGAGAGTATGTGTACATCGGTCAACATGATCACATAATGGCTATGAATTACTCGTTAAGGCAGCCACCCTCTTAGACCACATTATACTTCGAAGAATATACCACACAACACATAATAACATAGGATGCAAGACAATATAAACATTATAACCAAGGCTCCTAACTTTAGCTATTTACACTTTCATATAAGGGGTACATGGGTAGGGGCTACTAACCATTTTAACACATCAATGGCAGCACCTACACAATAACCTAACATGTATATAAGCATTCTCATACAATAGCCACACAACCTAGATCACAACTAGATAGGAACATAGGCACAATTACATCATAAGATGATCATCTAAATCACTAAATAATATATACATCAATTTGCTTTCAAGGCCATGGTCAGCACATATATAATGAAAATAAAGTAATCACCTCCACCATAGGTAGACCATATCACACAATGTCATACAAGGCTTCATCAACATTACTATAAAGAAATAGAGAAGTAAAATAATAGAGGAAATAAGCATTCTTACCAACTCCTCAACCTTTGATCCTCATCGATGAATACACCTTGTCTACCAATAATTCATATATATGGCAGTATATAAATGTACTTTAATCATATAAGGAACCATGTACAAGTCGCTACAAGATTATACTATAACATAATACAACACATCAACATACTAGGAAAGTAGAATAACATAGATCATTAGCTAATTTCCCTTGCATTGATTTTAGATCATATTTCATACATATTATTAGTCTAAGGCATTAGATAAACCTACATTTAACCATATTGAATTCATAATTACATACCCTCAAGATTAAGGTTACAACATAGGCATTTAGGCTGATCGATATACTAGAGAATAGAAGACTTTATCAATACTATGAACTCTCTAAGTCTTTGATGATCATTCATATTTTAAGAACAATACACTCATTAGGCAGTATATAATTCGGTAGTAAATCAAGAATAAACCATGCTTGATATAACAACAACTCAAGATTCATCACACACTTAGCTTTTTGACTTCATATCCTAATGGAATCTAAATCAATTCATGCACGCCTTTCTTAGATTGTTCATTAAGGATTTATACCTAAAAAAATTCATCCATTATATATCCCTAAAATAGTGGCTACAGCAGTTCATGCATAATAAAAAATCTACACAACCGATCTCAAAATTGACTTCAAGGCAACATGTAGAAACATAGGCTATTCATGTTCAAATCTTCATACATTTATCATCATTGAGTGATAATAATCAAATAAACATAAATTCATGTAAATAAAAGCATATACAATCACTTCAACGTAATAGAATCTTAATTCATACATAACAAATCAAGATCATAAGGCCCATGCAAGGCTAAATCGTTTTGGTGATAGAGCATGGGTTCATCATGCAATTGGATTGAAAACCACTTCCAATCAGTATATAATCATCAATACAATAATATTATGCCTTTTAAATCAATTTAGGAAAGAACCCATGGAAGATTGAAGAAGAAAGTGTTTGATCATATTTTTCTCTTTTGAAATCTTGGAGAATGACTCTCTAGATGAAAAGATAACTAGAGATGAAGATAACCATACCTTTTTTTAGTTGAAAACCTCTTAAACTTGATTATTCATCCATGGAAAACCCAGCTTGAATCTTTTCTTGAGCTTCACCAACAATGGTGGTTTCTAGAGAGAGTATTTTTGGAGGGAAAGGCATAAAACATGTGAGAGGATTCTAGAATGGGGTGATCATGTTTTTGATGACTTATATGCACCCAAAATCACTTAAATAACCCCTTAATAATCAGGTTAAGAAGTGGGGTGAATTTCCAATTCACCCATTTAATTGGGAGAACGCAGGTTGCACATTACAGTGCACCATCCACGGATGCACATACGGGGCCTCGTCCTTCTAACGGACCGTTTCTAGGGCTCCTTCGTTGGGTACTTAGCCAAATATTGGCTTGATACCTTTCCAATAAAATTCCCCGCCGATGAGACCTGCTCAACGGGCCGTTGGTGGACAAAAAATCCGTCGTTGGGTCCGTCAATGGACACTGACCAGGCAGTGTCTTAGGCAACTTTGGGTCTTTCTTTTGGGGCCTCTTGTGGGGCCCTTTAAAAGTGGTACCCGGAAGTTTCCAACTATAACCCTTAACAAGGTATAGAACTTACACATAAATTTAATCCAAAACAAACGCATATAAGACGTCAAAATAGTCTTGGCCCCAACATGACATACGATGAATGTCTTAGGGGCAATCTTTCAAACGCCTTGGACGTTCTTGGGCGTTTGACCTCCAAACTTCACAAAAATACATGTAAGACATTAAACATCATTTTAAACCATTTTAAGACTTATTAGTCTCATTTCATACCAATTTAGGCATGCATGCATGTATGAGGCACATAAGCGATTAGTCGTCGGACGTTTTGGTCGTCCCTTGACGTTCAATTTCCAAATCACTTCAAAATTTACACAATGCGTCTAAACCATATTATAAGAAATTTTCTAACCTTATAACATCATGAAACACCCATACACACATATAACCACATGTTAGGCATCTAGGTGACTTAGTCGTCTAACGTTTTAGTCGTCCCTTAACATTCGACTTCCCATACCTCTAACATTTTAGCTACTGCCTATATACTATATTTTAAGCATATTTAGGAATTCAGAAATTTAAGAAAAAACATGTTAGGGTACAGACACCTTATCTCATTTTCGGGGTCTTACACTTTTGTCTTTGAGATTTTGTTAGTGCTACTTCTTGTGGTACAGCTACTGCAGGTTCATTAATTATTGCTTTATTGAGATTAACTGGAGTATCAATTTGTTGTTCTTTTTTATTATTAGGTTTCGCAATAACTTTAGAAATAACATCTTTAAAAGATATAAAAGTTAGAGAAAACCTCACCCTAACTTCTTTAATTTCCACTTTACATGGTTCTTCACTCCCGCTATTCTTGTACTGTGATTAGGATAGTAAAATCTATACCCTTTTGATTTTTCTTGTTCTTGAATCCAGTTTCTTTTCTTGTGTTATAAACTCTAACTTCTGTCGAGCAACGCCAAACATGCAGGTTCCTTATACTAGGTTTCCTACCAGTCCATAGTTTAAAAGGAGTCATTGGGACTGCTTTACTAAGAACCCTATTAAGTAAGTAATTGGCAGTCCTTAAAGCATACATCCACAATGAAAGAGGAACAAATGAATTACTTAACATACTCCTAACCATGTCCATTAATGTACGATAACGCTTTATGCTACACCATTTTGTTGTGGTGTTCCAGGCATTGTGTATTCAGCACATATACCATGTTATTCGAGGAATTTAGCAAATGGACATGGGTGTTGTCCATTTTCATCATATCTTCCATAATATTCACCACCTCTATCTGACCAGATTATTTTGACCTTTCTATCTAGTTATCTTTCAACCTCTGTAATAAAGACCTCTAAGGCATTTATCGCTTGAGATTTTTCATGCAACAAATAGACATACCCATAACGTGAAAGATCGTTGATAAAAGTGATAAAATATTTTCTTTATTGAAAGATGTAATATCAAAAGGACCACATATATCAGTGTGTATAATTTCAAGAAGTTGTTTGCTTCTTGTGGCTCCTTTCTTTGTGTGTCTTGTTTGTTTTCCTTTAATACAATCCACACAAATATTAAGGTTTGTAAAATCCAAATTTGGAAGAATTTCATTGTTAACTAATCTTTCCAATCTTTCTTTGGATATGTGACCTAAACGTTTGTGGCACAAGAAAGTAGATTGTTCATTTATCAAACTTCATTTGGTTCAAATATTATGATGCAGAGTTAAGAGTGTTTCAACAAATAGATTATCAAGATTCAGTTTTTATAAGTTATCACAAAGAGTACCAATACCGATGATATAATTATGTTTAAACAAACTAAAACATCCATTACTGAAATTAAAAGAGTATCCATCCTTATCCAACTTAGACAAAGAAACTAAATTTCTCGAAAGAGAAGGTACATAAAAAGTTCTAAGTAAATCTGAGTAAAGAAACTAAATTTCTCGAAAGAGAAGGTACATAACAATTTTCAAGGAAATCTAAGTGGCGCCCAGTATCAAGGATCAAACAGTAAGTTCCTATAGCTTTAACTGGAGCCTTCACTCTATTCCCCATATACACATATCTTTCATTCTGGTTCATGGTTTGTGTTTTAAGGAATCCCTGCATCGTATTAGAAACATGAACAATACAACCAGAGTCAATCCACAAAATATTATAAGGAACTTCAGTTAAATTTTATTCGAGACATGTAAAAGCACTAAGTTTACCTTTCTTCTCGATCCATGCCTTAAATTTCAAGCAATCTTTCTGAAAATGTCCAGATTTTTCACAGGAACGACACTTATCATTATCATGTGCCTTCTTATGTACTTGAGAGGAGGACTCATTAACATTATGATGCCTCTTTTTTCCTTTAGCATGTTTCTTTCCTTCGTTTCCAACTCCTTGATGTTTTACAAGGTAAATGGAGTGGGTTCTTTGATTCTTGAGCCTTACTTCCTCCTGACCAAAAAAAAGGCAATTCACGCATGTTCCATTTGTCTTTCATGGTGTTGTAGTTCATTTGGAAAGGGCCATACTCAGACAGTAATGAGTTGATAATGAATTGTACAAGGAAATTGTGTTCCACTTCCATTCCAAAAGAGTTATGTTTTGCTGCTAGGTTTATCATTTTAATGACAAGCTCATGCAAGGTACGTGAAACATCAAACTTCATGGTGGTCAAAGTACCCATTAGTGTCCTAGCAAGAGACTTATCAGCATTTTGAGAGGATTCTTTCACGAATTTAGAAAATCTTTTGCATTTCCAGTTTTGAGTAGAGTAGTCTTAATGTTGCTCGCAATATTCATTCGCATAAACATTATGCCTAATATGTTAGATCGATCCCAGTGCTTATAATAAGACCTTTCCTCAGTATTGCTAGTTTCAGTAATAGAAATTGGCTTCTCAGTGTAAAGTGCATTACCGAGATCTAAAATTCCAAGATGGAATTTGATCTGTTCGCACCAATCTGAGAAGTTAAGGTCGTTAAAGGTCGTAAGAGAGGCAGAGTGCGAATGAAGAGCAAATATGGCAAATACAATATACTCATTTGTTAATACTTTGAGTTATAAATTTTAACTTACTATCAAATTTAGAAATGGTTTATAAATTCGTAAATGTATATTGATGTCCTCCTTTCGGTGAAACATCAAAATAAAACTTTAGACATAATGATGCTTAGATATGAATTTAACGTAATTCAATAATTTTAAATGTGTTAATCAATAATATTTATTATCTTTGGATAAATAAATAAAAACTAACGACACATCTAAAATATCTCATTAATGTTCAATGGTTATAAAATGAAATAATCAACCTTTGGGTGATCCCTAAATATCTTACAAACAAAAACTTCAATTTATCTTACATTTAATCATTATTATTTTGAATTAATTCTTCAAAGATTATACCACTTTGGTGATTAACTAATCTTATATGCAAAATTTCAAAATAAAATACATTATGATAGAGAATAATTATTTCACATAATACTACCTATTACAGTTTTCAAATAAGGAAAACATTAATTTTATTATAAATCACTAGTTCTTAAACCATGCTCTTTATACCACATATAAATGATTTTAATGATTGATCTAACATTTAGAAATCCTATCAATTATTTAGGATCGCAAAACTATATCATTTTCACATATATTAATTACTATGATATTTCAAGAATACATACCTGACTTGATTGAGCGAAAGTCTTTTCTTTTGGTTCTTTAGAAGTTGTTTCTCTCTATTGCCTTATACTTTATGTATAGCTTGATGGATAAGACTATATCTTTATGGCAGAGAGATAACCCTTTAAATAGAGTGTATTTTAACATCTTTCTCACATTTCCATCATGGTGAATAATGGAGATAACGGATAGTTGGACGAGGTAATTGGTAAAGTGGAAGATTTAATGGGTAGTTGAAGTAACTTCTCCACTTCCCCACTTCGCCACTTCTCTGCTTCTCCACTTATCCAATTAGAATTAGAATTTAGTTAGTAATTAAATATTAAACGAAAATAATATTAATGTGAGTGGATTATAAAACTAAAGTCTTCTACTCTTGATTAAAATGTCTATTTCGAATCCTAAAAGTTTAGAAATTCCAAATAGGGATATCCTATTTTGATATGTTAATTATATCTTACAAACATTTTACCATTTTTGTATGTCACTCAAGTAGCATATTGAAGAGTCGGTTTAATTCATCAACTATATATAGATTTAAAGACAAAATCATAAAATAAAATAATTCATTGTCTTATAGAGATGAATCAAACTACAAATACAATTACAACAATCAACTGGATGAACAACAAAACTTATTTTGAAATAAAGGTGATTATTTTTCTTGTCTGCATTTATTACATATTTTATGTCAAAACAATAATTTCTACGCTTGGTATAATTTCTGTTGTCTTATGTCAAAATATTTTAGACAATGAAATTATAATTATGTTGACTACAATAATTGCATACGATAATATATTTGAGATAGTTATAATTTTCTTGAATACAATAACTGCATTCAGACTTGAGTGACCAATTTTCTAAGATTAATTAAAATATGTATTTTATTTTTTAAATCATTATTTAGGGCAATTAAAATAGTTTTCTGGAGTCAAAATTATTCTTATTGTAATTAGTTGCCTAAATCATTTAATTTGGAACTAAATGGTTAAGATCCTTATACTCTTAATTAAAATGTCTATTTCAAGTCCTAAAAAGATGGAAATGACATATGGGGATATCCTATTTGTATATGTTAATTATATCTTACAAACATTTTACGATTTGTATATGTCACTCAAGTAGAATATTGAAGAATCGATTCAATTCACCAACTATATATAGATTTAAAGATAAAATCGTAAAATGAAATAATTCATCTACTTATGGATGAGAACCAAACTGCAAATACAATTACAATAATAATCAACTAGATGAACAAGTTGATAATAATTATGAGGACATGAATAAGAAATGAGATAATAGGAAATAGATGCGTAAAATATATTATCATATCAAAAAAATTATAGTGTTTATGGCATTAACCTTTTCTTATTTTTGTGATCAAGTCATTTTGAGGAGTGTTCTTATCCAAATGAGAAAAAAAAAAGGAAGAAATTCACTAGTAAAATAGAGTTATAAAGACATCGCATGTCAAATTTTTGTTCCAAAATAGGCATACCGCAAATAATGGCATATAATATCTATTTAACAATATCTTATGTTTTTAGTTTGAGAAGACTCCTTAAGAAAATTACTTACTCTAAGAAAGCAAAAAGTGTTCTTCAATGCAAATTTTTATTCAAATGTCTTAAAAAAGGTATCTCTTTAATGGTTTGTTATTTATGTAAAAATCATTATTTTAATAAGGATAAATTTGGAAGAAAATTTACAATTTTTATTGATGGATGAAAATCTACATATCTTAAACAATACAAAAAAATAACTTATTTTGAAATGGAGGTGATTATTTTTCTTGTCTGTATTTATTAAATATTTAATGTCAAAAGATAATTTCTACTCTTGGTATAATTTCTTGTTGTCTTATGTCAAAATATTTGAGACAATGCAATTTATAATTATGTTGACTACAATAACTACATGCATACAATAAAATATTTGAGACTGTTATAATTTTCTAGACTACAATAATTGTGTTCACGTTAGATACCAGTTTTCTAAGATTAATTAAAATATCTATTTACTTTTTTTTTAAATCATTGTTTAGGGCAATTAATGTAGCTTTCTGTGAGTCAGAATTATTCGTATTGTAATTAATTGGCTAAATCATTTAATTTGGAACTAGATGATTAAGATTCTTCTAGTCTTGATTTAAATCTCGATTTCGAGTCCTAAAAATTTAGAAATTCCATATAGGGATGTCCTATTTCTATATGTTAATTGGATCTTACAAACATTTCACCATTTGTGTATGTCACTAATGTAGCATATTGAAGAGTCAGTTTAATTCATCAACTATATATAGATTTAAAGACAAAATCTTCAAACGAAATAATTCATCTGCTTATGGATAACTAATCAAACTGCATATACAATTACATTGACAATCAATTGGATGAACAAGTTGATAATAATTATGAGAACCTGAATAAGAAATGCACAAGTAGGAAATACATGCGTAAAATATATCATTATATCTAAGAAATATTTATTGTGTTTATGGCATTAACTTTTTCTTATTTTTGTGATCATGTCATTTTGAGGAGTGTTCTTAGCCAAATGAGAAAAAAAGGAAGAAGTTCACTAGTAAACTAGAGTTATAAAAGCCATCACATATCAATTTTTTGTTCCAAAATAGGTGTACCTCAAATAATGACATATAATACTTGTACTCCCTTTATTTAACAATATCTGATGTTTTTAGTTTGAGTAGACTCCTTAAGAAAATTATTTACTCTAAAAAAGCAAAAAGTGTTCTTCATTGCAAATTTTTAATCAAATGTCTTTAAAAAGTATCTCTTTAATGGTTTGTTATTTACGTAAAATTTATTATTTTAATAAGGATAAATTTGGAGGAAAAATTTCAATTTTTATTGATGGGTGAAAATCTACATATCATATACAAAACAAAAATAAAAATAACTAATTTTGAAATGGAGGTGATTATTTTTCTTGTCTGCATTTATTAAATATTTAATGTCGAACAATAATTTCTACTCTTGGTATAATTTCTTATTATTGTTTGTCAAAATATTTGAGACAATTATAATTATATTGACTACAACAACTGCGTAGGTAAAAATATTTGAGACAATTATAATTTTTTTACTACAATAACTGCATTCACACTTGATTGATGAGTTTCTAAGATTAATTAAAACATGTACTTAATATTTTAAAATATATTGTTTAGGGCAATTAATGTAATTTTCTGTTAGTTAGCATTATTCTTATTGTAATTAGTAGACTAAATCATTTAATTTGGAACTAGATTACGAGTCCTTCTCTAGCTTTTACTATTCTAAGCATTAAAACTATTATTCCCTTGCAGATCCAAAGTAAACGAGATGAGAAATAATCACTTATACTAACATGTTGCACTGTTTAAGGGTTTTGGATGATCAATGGACAAAATTATGAATTTGATTAATAAGAATTACTCAATGATCGAGAATATCCCTTCCTCGTCTGGACTCCCATTTGATCAGGTCGAAATTCTAGATTTTTTCATATCTTTTTTAAAAAGTTTTCTATGTTCCATTTATATGTTTGTGAATTTAATGTGTCTAGTTTCTAGTCTAGAAAATAAACAACAAAGAGTTTCGGTTTTCTAATTTATTAATCAGTTCATCTTTGCCAAAATATCCTTTATTTTAACCAAAAGTTTTTTGTTTGAATTCGCTAATCAGAATTCTTTGGTAACCGAAAATGATATTGGGTTTATTCCTTCTTCATATGGACTCCAGCTTGGCCAGGTCAGATTAAATATATTTCTTAAAAAGATTTGTTTAGGCATTTATGGAGGTCTTATATCTAAGTCACGTTATTATCAAGATTTGTTGTTAGATGGTTAAGATTCCTATGCTCTGGATTAAAATTTTTGTTTCCAGTCTTGGAAAATTTTAAAATTTCTTATATGGATTTTCTTTCTTGATATATTAATCAAGTAGCATGTCGGGAAATTCATCTTAATCCACTTACCATAGAGTCCGAGACAATATCGATAAATGAGGTAATGTAGCTGCTTACAGATGACGAAGTAAACAGCGAATCCGAATACAATGACAATAAATTTCATGAACAAGATGGTAACAATGATGAGCATCCAAATAAGAAAATGTGCAATCATCGTCACACCAAACAACATATTGAGGAAATGGAAACGTAAAATATCTTATCCTATCTAAATTTTTTTTTTAAAAAAAGTGTTTATGTAATTAATCTTTTGTAATTTTGTGATTAAGTTTGTTTGAGGAGTGTCGGAAACCAAATAAGAAGAAAATTAAGGAGATAAGCTAGAGTGATAACCTTTGCAGATCAAATTTTGGTTCCAAAATATGCGTTCCCAAATAAAGGTATATGATACTAATACTCCTTCTGTTTAGTAACACATGGTGTTATTACTTTTAGCAGACCCCTTAAAATTACTCACTTCTAAAAAGTAAAAAATGTTTTAAGTTACAAAGTTCTAATCCAGTGTCTTAAAAAGAAATAGCTCTTTAAGTGGTCTTTAATTATGTAAAACTTCATTCTTTTTAATGGAAGAAAAATTTTAGTTACTTCTTGATTATTTAGAAAAGATCCTTATTTAAAAACAGACTAAATAGATAAAAACATAACTTGCTTTGAAAGGGAGATAGTAATTTTATTGTCTAAATCAATTGAAGATATATAATAGGACAATAATATGTACACTTGATATAACTTCTTATTCTTTTATGTAAAATTATTTGACGCAATTAGAATATAATTGACTGGTATATAAATGCATTCACACTTGGTATAAATTTCATTTTTAATCATTATTCGTAGTAATTAATGTAGTTTGTTGAAATTTAAGATTATTACAAATGCAATTAATTAGCTAAATGATTATTAATTAAACACTAGCTAGCTTGTCTTTGTACTAACTTTTATTATTTTGTGGATTCAAAATATTGTTTCTTTACATAATCAAGATCAACATAGTGAGAATTTATCACTTCGAGATGAAAATGACAAGCTTAAGGCTGAATATGTGTGGTTAAGTGAAGCTATCAACAATGGTTGCCCTAATTGTGGCAACCATGGTCTCCGTTTAGGTGAAACTCCAGATAATAAACAATATTTAAGGCTCGAAAATGCTCACCTACAAGAAGAGGTAATCAAAATTTTAAAAAATTATTCGACTCATTGGATTGATTATTTCGTAATAATTAAAAAAAATTAAGTTGAATGTGTTGATGCTAAATTATTTTGCATTTAATTGATCTAACTTTGTAAAATATTTTTTTGTACCGTTATTAATGTATCGAACTCAAACTCAATTGATTATTATGTTTACTATTAATTTGTTCTCATTTCAAGACAATATATTGCTAAAGTAATTAAGGCAGTTATGTACGAGCTTCTTCAAATGGCTCAAATGGGAGAGCCACTTTGGCTTCCAAACAATCACTTAAATACAGGAGAATATAAGATGAGATTCCCTAGGGGAAATGAGCCTAAGCCTAATGGAATTAAGACTAGTGCTTCAGGAGAAAGTTCTCTTGTAACCATGTATCACATCAATTTTGTGAAGATTTTTGTGGATACGGTATAGTCATTTTATTTCTAAATATATTTTTGAAATTAACTATTTAGTATTCGATATTTACTGATCAGCTAATTTAAATTTGCAGTTATTAAGAATGAAAGATTTAATATAAATTCATCTCAGTACACCACTCAATAGAAACTAGTTAACTAGTTATAGAGTTGTAATTGGATATAAAAGAATTGTCTAGACAATTTTGGAATTATAATGATGATAACATACATTCCCTCAATTTCAAAAAGAATAACCTCATTTGCTTTTTAGTCTGTTTAAAAAAGAGTGATTTCTTTCTTTTTGGGTAATATTTTAGTTTCAGTTTTCCACATGACATGTTTAAGGCCACAAGATCAAAGACTATTTTGTACATTTAACATAACTTTTATTTAGGACTACAAGATTCAAAAGTCTTCTTCGTATTCTTAAACTTTATGTCAAATCAAACCAGAACATTCGTCGTGAAATAGAGGAAATATCTTTTATGATGAGCAGAATCAATGGTCAAGTTTTTTATCAAGTATTGTCTTGATGGCCGTACGATGGATGTGTTGGACGGATCAACAAAAATGGTAATTATTCATGATGTGCCTTGTCATTAAATGTTTCTCTTTATTACTCTATATAGGTTGCACTTGGATGCCTATAAATTTATAAATAATTTACACTATCCTTTTGTGTCATTTTATTCTTTATTTTTATTATTCATTGGGCAGATATATGCAGAGTTTCAAGTTCCTATCTACAAATTCCAAATCAAGATTGCTATTTTGTAAGGTCTTGCGATAAAATTGTTGATGGACTAAGGGTAATTGTTGATGTTTCCCTGCCGATTACTGGTGTTGAAAAAGGCCCTCGGGATGCGTGATTCAACAAATCTCAAATGATATTTTAAAGGTAAAAGATTTTAATAAACATATACTATGTCTAACAATGATTAAGGGGCAAGTTGATTACACATGGAGTCTTGATCCTTGTATCAACATTTTTCAAAAGAAATGCACCTAGTTAACTGTTTATTAACAAAATTAAAATTAAAAATTAATTATTTGTACATATATTGTCCTGAATTATAAATTTGGATGGTCATAAGAGTAACATCTTACAATTTGAAATAACTAGGAAAAAGCTTATAATTGGAAATTGTCATTTTTGGAAAGAATTAAAATCTGAAAATTTACATAAGTTAGGAAAAAGTGAGTTTTTGGTCAAATTCAGACGACCATAACTCATAGCTCAAGATGAGGTGTAGTTCCAGATATGGTTGGAAAGCCCTTGGAATGATCTTTCCAATGCTGCCAAGTTTGCGCAATTCCGAGTTTGTATAAGTGAGTTATGACCTTTGGAAGTTGGGCTGTTGGAATAAGAAAAGTCTGAAAATCGGATTTTAGAATGGTAGTTTGGTCTTTTCCTTACCCAACTTTATTAATTCGTTTTTAGGAGTTTAATTTGGGTAAAGTCAGATTTTAGTCAGTTTAGAAAAGTGAATTTTACGCTAGGTCTTGGAGAGAAGAGAAGTGAGGAGAAAAGGGAAGAAAGTTCAAGAATCATCAAGAACGTTCAAGAATAACTTGTGGATTTCGTCAGCACAATTTCATTCTTAAAGTTGAAATATTGGAGTTCTTGATAAGTATTCTTGAAGTTTCATTAAGTTTTAATGTAAGATTCTACTTGGGTCAGCTTTAGATAACCATACATCTTAGAATGTTAAGAGTTACGTGATTCATAACCAATATAATTAAAGGTAATTGAACCTGCTTTCTAACGCCACCAAATTTCGCGTCAATCCGATTTCTGGGTAAAAAGTTATGACTATTTTAGTAACGCATACAGTGTTGTTACGAATTAGCCGACGAGAAATCATTGAAAGGGGTTGTTTTTGTTTTTTTACCTCCAAGAAATCCCTAAACAAATTTCATGACTTATAAAAGGTTCAAAAAAATAGATTTTCATCTTTACTAATGAAAATCGTAAATTCCTGGCCATAGAGATTTCGAGAAACTAATTCAAGAATCTCAAGAAAGGTTTTCTTGATCATTTACCTTCAAGCTAGGGTTTCAAGGTTCCTATTCAATTTCTTATCCAAGATTCTTCAAGAACCTTGTTCTTTCTATCTAAATCATTCATAAACAATATGAGACCTTTTATATCACAAATCATGATCCTTGATCTATAATTCAATTCAATAAAAGTCAAGAGTCAAGTCAAGAAGTTAAAAGTCAAGTCAATAAGTCAAAAGTTAATCAAGATAGTCTTTAAGTTTTTCAAAAATCTTTCACAAACGTTTTAACTTTGTTTTAAGACTTGACTTTTGAG
Source organism: Solanum pennellii (assembly GCF_001406875.1). NCBI lineage: Eukaryota > Viridiplantae > Streptophyta > Magnoliopsida > Solanales > Solanaceae > Solanum > Solanum pennellii. The sequence continues at coordinate 64,605,018 of NC_028643.1, read as the reverse complement.
ATAAGTAAAGAGTAAAGTTAAAGTTCAGTTCTTTGAAAGTATAAGCGGACTATATATTTCCAAAGAGTTTAACATGTTTTCACATTTAAACAAGTAAGGAAACTTTGATCTCCAAACGATCCTATTTTTTTGGTGAAGAGCCTTTGAGCTAATTTTTTAGTAAAGAAATTTTGAGCTAATTTTCAGTTAAAGAGTAAGTATTTTCATAATTAAGCAAGAGAAAAAACTAAGATTTCCAAAGAGCCTTCGGGCTAGTTTTCATAAAAGAGTAATAGGTTTCTAAATGAAGTAAGTCGGGAAACTGAGATTTCCAAGATAGTCTTTGAGCTATGTTTTTTAGCACTAATATCAAATCGTACAAGAAGTATGTTTTAAAACGTAAGAGCAAGTATATTTTGGGAGTAGTATTGAGCACCAAATTCAGGACAAGCATGAGTTTAGATAACTCACGTCTTCATAAAATCATGTAGCCACCATGGGTAGAAAAGCGTCAAACTTTTTAGATGAATCCTTTTCACAGTAGACTATTGGATCCAATAGGCAATTCAGATCCTATACCTTTGGCCGGGTATAGGATGACTTGGTAGCGTGAGGTAGATTGATGTATCATCACTATAGCTCTTATATGATGGTTTTCGGCTAGAAAAACTCCTACATCAGTATTTTAACTTTTTATATACATTAGAAATACTTTTATTCCTATATACATCACTAAGTTCATATTGTATCTTTGCATAAATACAGAGTTATCATTGTATTTCTAAATACACAGACTTGAAAATCATGTTTTAAAGCTTTTCTTTATATTTTTTTAAATTAAAATCAAGTTCAGTTGAGTTAAGTAAAGCCTTGGTAAGTCTTTCTTTCATACTCTTTTAAAGCCTATGTTATGTTTAGAATTCCAACTTTCAATGTAGTGATACCAGTTAGCTTGCATCATATGATGCAGATGCAGGTAACTAGGATCAGCAAGCGGCGCATCGTTGATCCAATGAGCAATCCAGAGTCAGTTGGTGAGCCTCCTTGCATTTCGGAGGACTCCTTTTATTTCTTTTAGTTATTATATTGGTTTATAAGGAAGTCGTGGGGTTTGTCCCAACATCCATCTCAACTGTTTTTGAGGCTTCATAGATAGGCAGTCAGATGTAAGTTCATTCGTCATTATCTTGTTATTGGCTTATCTTCATATTTGAGTTGCCACTTTGGCTAAGTTAAATGATTATTTTGTAAAAAAGTTATGAGTTTAGTTGATACGTTTAAGTTATTTAGCATTTGGATCCTTTTCTTTATTCTTAAAGTCTTCCGCTGAGTATGTAATTCAGATCAAGCATTCTCTTGGGTCCAACAATGGTTCTCGAGTATAGGCCACACCCAGGGTGTAGGCTCCCGAGCATTGCAATAAGTCTAACCTTTTATAATATTCTAGGTCACATGGATCGAGCATGTCGAGGTCGATGATACATTAATTCACACCTTTTAGAAAACCTTTCTGAATTCCAGCCTTGCATTTGGGGCAAAGCATCAGATTTCTATCGTGGATAGACAATGTGAACGGTTAGCAAGTGCAGAAGCCACAAATTTACCCCAAAATAACATCACTCATACGCGTAAGTACATGAAATACTCCATTTTGAATTAGTTCTTGAATTCAAATAATCGAACTCACATTATAATACAATTATCACCTTTACAGTGTCAACCGATAAAAAAAAAAGAAGAAAAAGCATGTTGAAGCTTGGAGAGAGAATGATAATAAACTATATTTCAGGAGTGAGTGGAACAACAACACACCAATGGACAACTTTCACGGGAAGTTACTATAATATTAACAATCTTCAAGTCATGATTATGCGCTTCAACTTCATCTGGTTGCCCGTTCTTTCAAAACTTGTGTTTGATTTTGTTCGGAATGAAAACACAAGGGGGAAGGTACCACTCACATCTTTGCCACAATTTTCTCAGATTTTATGAATTTTTTATCCATTAAGATCAACCAATTATTTTTGAATATTTAACTTTTTTTAAATAGTAGAATTATGACAGTGAGAGGTTGTATCAAATGAGGTTACTATTCAAGAAGTTACTCATATTGCAAATGGCACGGAAATAGGCAATTTTCTCTCCATATTAAGATTCAATGTAAGGAAATTTATAGTATCGACTGCATCGTTCGTCCAACTATTAAAATCCACTTATTTTTAGTAGTTATTTTTATTAACTACATTAACTGAAGGAATTAATGCGTGAATTTCAATAATTGGCTCATGATTGTAGAGTCAAAATCCAGCTCAAAATGGTATGTTGATAGTTAAACAGAGCATCACTGATCCAACAGGTTCATTTATTTTTTATGCACCTATTGATATTCGTGTAATAGACATGGTATTATGTGGTGGGAATCCCGATGTTGTTCTACTATTAGCTTCTGTATTTGCTATATCCCCTGATGGGCCATCTGGTAGTACAAACCACAAAATTTCTGATTATAGTGGATCATTCCTCACTATCGCATTCTACATTTTGGTAGATAATGTACCCACTTTAAATATTTCTCCTCAATCTGTTGGTGTCGTCGATAAACTCATGTTTTGCACCATCGACAAGATCAAGAATGCTCTCTTTCTCAATTTTTTATTCTTGTCAGAGGGTAAGTATATACTTCATTTAAAATTATAAAAAGAGCTTATGGTTTATTATTTTCTAATAAAGATAATCAATTATGTTTTTTTATTAGTATTTTTCTGTTTGATGTTTTTTCTTTGTTGGTTGCAGTTGTGTAGGGGAGGGACCAATAGAGAAGAAGTTGACAAAGGGAGGACAGAATATTCGTAGTGAATATTACTTTATTTTAGTTACCATGTATTAAATTTGTCGTTATATACTTTTAGTGACTCATGCTTTGGGGATGACTGATTGACGAATTTATTTTCATCCCAAAATATCTTTTGTGATGAAATTTGGTTTATAAGCAACAGACATTTGTCATTGTTGATGATCAATTGGTTGTGAACTCATGGAATTTAAGGGTTTTGTCAAGAAATCTACAATGATATTTGGCAAAAGAGCAATTCTCATCTGGGTGACATGAGCATCGATGAAGTGAGAAGTTATAATGACATTATATATAACTAAAAGGTGGATTATATTTTAAGATAGTACATAGTATTGAACATAAAGTTTCTGCAAAATTTGATAACTTTTGACATTGTTGCTGATAGATCAATGATATTGCTAGAACCAAATACAAATATTAGTAAGAAAACTAAATAGTAAATGAGTACGGATTTCTTTTTCTATTATAAGTAGCCACACCTATTGCTTGTGCTTACTTGCAACCACATAGTCTTGTTCCACTTCACACGCACCCTCGAATCAAGAATAGGGATTTTTACCACTTTTTTTGAATCAGCTCTCGAGGACTTCCAAATCTTTATGGTTAATACCTTTTTACAAAGCAAGTCCTTCCCCTCAAAACTCATTCAAGTAGAATCTCCTCATGTAACACCCTAAAAATTTCTAAGTAAAGATTCAAATAATTCTTCATTTGCAAATAATATTATACCGAGTAATTCTAGATTTCTTAGGTTTAAGGTCAATAGAATCCTCTAGAATAATTTGGAGTTGAAAGTTTTCTTATCGATTGAGTTTCACAATGAGACTTTTACTTGGCACAACTTCAATCAACCATATTTTTTAACACATAAAGAATTAGGTGGACCATGAGAGATCAAATTGAAGCTCTTTTATTCCTCTTTCCAATGCCGTCAAGTTTGCTAAATTTTGAGCTTCGAGTAAAAGTTGTGGTAGTTTGAGTGAAGCCTCTCCATTTTAGGCATCAATGAGTTTTAGCAAAGGGTATTTTGGTCTTTTCCTTTTTCTAACTTGTCTTAACACGTTTTCCTTCACCAATTTAAGGGTTTAATTAGATTCTAATATACCCATTCACGTTCAAAACACTTAGGGTTTTTAGAGAGAAGTTTCAAAAAGAGGAAAAAAGGGTTTTTAAGAGTTCATTCAAGGGTTAGGGAATTTCGCCAAGAACAAGTGTTATTTCGAGGTATGTAAGCTTCTAATAATAGTACATGTGTTCTTCCTCACACCAATCATGTAATCTTTCCAGTAATTCTTCCATGAAATTGTTTATGTAAAAGTTTCTTGAGTTTTTTTCCCCATTCTTTAACAATAAAGGTTTTGAGTTCTGGAGGTGAGACTCTTGGAAAAGTGTAGTGTTTCTTGATTGATTTTTGGTTGAAATTTGATAATTTCATATTAAGTTTGTGAATCAAAAGGAGTTTGGAAGAAACCAATCGATTCTAGATGAGTTAGGACCCAAAGTTAAGAAGAAAAATTCATCGGAAATTTGGGTATGGTGGTGGGGAGGCGCGCCATCGTATTGCTAAAGCAACCATTCAGTAGTTTGGGGCCTGGCTCGGCACCCCAAACACTGTTCAGTAGTTTTGGGGTTGGCACCCCGCGCCACTTAGTTTGTCATGGTCGCTAGGCCCTTTTCTTCCCCCCTCTTCGTCCGGTATATATTTTTTCAAATCGTGTCCTCACTCTCTACTAGATATTAAATCTTAAAGTCTTAATTAATCCTTGAGATATCCTACATATTCTAATCAAATGTCAAAATTTACATTTCAAATTGAAGTAAAGTTCAGAGGAAAGTCCAAGAGGTCCAATTTGAGAATCCTTTTGCAATTAACTAAAGATTTGAACTAATTCCTTGAGTTTTAAGTATTGTTTGAGATCCTTGAGTCGATTTTTTCATATCCATATATTCTCTATGAACCCTATGAAGTGAGTATTCTTGAGATGAGTAGTATCGCTAAGTTCTAAGTTCTTGAGTTATGAGTACTGAGTTTTCATATTGTTATTGAGGTCCTTGAGTTGATTTGTTCATGTCTATAACTCTGCATGAACCCTATTTTTTGAGTTATAAATCTTGAGAATCTTTTAAAGTCAATATTTGAGTTTGAAATTGAGTTTTTAAGGAAGTAAAAGAGGACTTTGAGAAAGAGTATAAGGGAACTATGTATTTCTCAAATGATTCATTTTTAAAATAAGAACAAGAATATTATTTTGAGAAAGAGAAACTTTGATTTCTAAATGAGTTTATGAATTCAAAAATATTTCAAAGCAGTTACCTATTTAAAGAGGACTAGTTTTTTTGACACAAGTGTTTCATTTGATTACCAATTACAAAAATATATGTCATAGTAAATAGTATTGCTTATTTAAGTGAAGATTTGAATAATAAGTTTAGCAAAAATAAAATTGCAGATTCGTTTGTGAATGTTCAGCGTGGATCGTCATATATATCTCCTATTCAAGCAAACCTATGAAGATGGTCAATTAAAAAAATTTATAAGCTAAATGCAATAATGTATAATTTCTATTTAATTTTATGAGGTTCAATTATGTAATTAGTCTTATCTCATTATTACTACCTTATAGACAATACTCCCTTTGCATTTTTCTTGTCATCTTACCAGATGTGTTTTGCATTTGTATTTGATATTAAATTGAATAAATGTCATATAAACATGTGAAGAGAACAACTATATTTTATATATTTACATATTTTCACATATGTTGTGATGTTTTTCTTTTAAAAAAACTCAGAACATATTAAAATAATATATTTTAAAGTAAAAGATCTCGTTAGCTTAAACTTCAACTGGTGTTATTACAAGTCATAGAAAACTTTCTTCCTCTAAAATATTGAAATATAAAGAAATAGTAAATCAGTGCAACAAAAGAGAAATGTTTATATGGTAATAACTATTTTGAAGCAAACTTCATGAGAGTTCAAATCACGTAAGTAGTATTAATGAATAAATTCATTCTTTTGTCTTGAGCATCAATAAATCGTTACAATTCTCTAAATTTTGGAAAAGATATTCAGAAGCATATATCTACATCTCAAGAGAAATTGTTGACAAAAACAAATGAATTTAGACTACATCATGTTAACTTCATATATTTGAACATTACACACTAATCAATATATTAAGCAAAAAAATTATTATTATATGATCAAGTACTCGAGGTTATGGAATATAACCTCTTAGGATAGAACAACTTACTTCATAACAATAGTGGTACCTCATATTCCATTAAACTTTGGACTCACTCAACAACACTAAATCACACACAAAAATTAAAATGAAAGAATAAGAGTAGAAGATTAAAAAGTTTGTGATTGAAAAATAAGAGGAAGTCCCTTTATTTATACTTTACAAAGGATAGTGTGAACAAATGTTTTTATGTCTTATATGAAAGGTCATGACCTTTTCGAGAAGTCGCGATCCTTTGAAAAAGTCACAACTTATTGAAAAATTCACAATTCTATGGAAAAGCCACAACTTATTGAAAAAAGTCACAACTCTTTGGAAATGTCACAACTCATCAAAAAAATCACAACCCTTTAAGAAAATTCACAACTTATTAAAAAAGTCACAACTCATCGAAAATCCACAACCCTTTGAAAAATGTCACAACTTATCAAGAAAAGTCAAAACTCATCGATAAAGTCACAACCTAGTTAGGGATATTAGAGTAATTTAACGTTCAAGTTAGGAGTTCATACTTTTAAGGTAATATAGATAATTTGGGCAATTATCTCAAACTAGAGAAAGAGTATGTTTTATACATTTGAGCATGAGTATATATACTATTGGGAGTAGTATTTAGCCTTGGTATGAGGATGAGCTCAGTGGGGTTGTCGGTTGCATAATCTCCCAATAGAGTTAAAATGAATCCTTATTGCTTAGTGGGGTTCTCGGTTGCAAAATCTTCCAACAGAGTTAAAGTGTATTTTATATATCACTTATTATGTTGAGTTCATAGATGAGAAAGTATTTTGTAAAGCTTTAAATGATTTTACTCCTTTATTTCTTTACATTCAGCTTGAGTACATTGTTAAAGGTTCTATCCTTTCTTTCAGTTATTTATTATTCAACTATATTATATACTCGTACATTCAATGTATTGATATCATTCGACCTACATCATTTAATGATGCATATATAGGTTATTAGGATCCTCAACAAAGAGTCTTTTGAGATCACTTCATACGCTTGTTTGCTTATGAATTAGACCTTCTTACTTTCGAAGTACTCTGGATTTTGAGTTGTTAGTAGTAGTTCTTTTGAGGAGTCGTAGGTCTTGTCTCTGCACTCATCTTTCTATTGTAGATGATTCATAGATAGAAAGTCTTTGAGAGTCTTTCAGTTTCATATATTCTATTTAAAACTTATGTTTCATACACAGTATATTCAGCAAAGTTTTGATATTCAGTAAATTGTTTTTAAGCTTTTCTTTCAATTTAATGATTGTGTATGCTTGAGTCATTCCTCCACTTATAGTCAACCAGGATAAGGATTCGCTTGAGGGACAACAATGATTCTCAAGTGTTTAACATGTCCACAATGTAGGATCAGGTCATGACATTTATGAAGCCTCTAATGACATTGATGGAAGTCTGGACAAGGACCACAACATCCTAACAAAACTAAAACAAATATGGGAATCCTCTGGAAGAAAAAAGGCTCACTAAAGCAACTCTAAAACTGTAAACGTATCAATGGTATGCCTATTGATGACCCTGAACTCTTGTGCATGTTAAAAGATGAAGTCCAAATAGCTTCAGTACATGGAATGTACGATCATGCAAGGGGAACACTAAAACACGTACATAAGCTTGAACATGACAAAAAGGAAGAATATACTCACCTTATCTCAACTCAATGATACTCAACTCAGTTCAATATAAAAGCAACAATAAATATGTATTATAAAGAAAGCTTTTAAAATAGTAGACAATAATTCAATGTATTTAAATACAATAATAACTCTTTTACTCTTATTTGGGAGATTTTGTAACCGAAAACCATCACTATGAGCTATGTGGTGTTTTGCCCACACTGCCAGAACTATCATATACCTTGCCGGAGTATAAGACATCCTCAAATGAGGTGATTCACTAAGTTATCCTTAAAAGTAGTAAGGAATCATTTCAAAAGTATAACCCTTTTTGACCCACGTTGTCACACATGATTTATGATGACTTTGAGTTATCTGAACTCATCCTCATATCGATGCTCAATACACTACTCTCAATAATAAAACTCATGCTCATGTGTTTCATAAGAACATTTCCTCATCCTTTGAGATTCTTTCTCAAAGGGTTCTCTTAAAAGAAATAGTGCTCAAAACTTCTTATAAACTCATTTAGAAATTGAAGTTTCCTTTCATTTAAATGTAAAAACATTTATTCTTGGGATTACTTAGTTCCCATATATTCATTTTGAAAAATGAAACTTAATTGTTTTATCCTCAGACATAAGTTCTCATGTCTTAAAACAAGTTTTAAAAGTTTAAAAGACTTCTTAAAATAAATCAAAAGAACTCCCTCGAACTTTACTCTTAACTATATCTTAAATTTGAAAGGTGAATAAAGAATTATGCGTTGGAGTGTAAGACCTTGAAAGATTTAGTAAGGTTAAGATAATTGACCATAAGAACGAGTGAAGACCCAAAGTAAAGAACACTGGCGCGATGCACAGATGGAATTAAATATTTGGTCGCAAAATAATTCTTTAAGCAGAGGACTTTATATCCTATCAGCGTGGCGGAAAGGGGGTTAACTATCTGAAGACTGAAAATCTTAAGCGTCTCCGCGATGCAAAACTGGGTGCAACTATTTGCGCGATCATTTCATCCTTTTCAAAAATTGATTCAACTCATACCCACTTCAGTTCAACGGTCCAATTTCACAAAATTTCACAAACCCATAACACTTTAAATGAAACCCAAAAAAACTCAATTAATTGACTCAACTATTGTGCAAAACCCTTACCTCAAGGATTTCAAATACCTCAATTTATCCATTTAACTCAAGAACTTCTCTAGAACTCGATAATCAACTTAAAGAATGAATTTATGGGTAAGATATTACATGAATGGCATGAGGGTGAACAAACCCAATACTATGAAAACTTACCTACCTCGTAATAATAAAATTATTGGCGAAATTCCTTGATGATTGAAAGAACCTTGAACGAGTGCTTGAACTTCTCTTTTTTTTCCTCTTGAACTTCTCTTTAAAACCCTGAGCGTGCTTAGTATTATAAAAACTTATCTAAGCCAGCTTAGACCCCTAAAATATTGCTAAAATGATAAAGACTAGTGGGTGTAGAAAAAAGATCAAAATACCCCTTAATTCGGTTAACTTTCCTTAATCAAATAGGCTGAACTCAAACGTCCATATATCACTCATCCAACCTCATATGTTAGCAAACTTGGTTGGGTTGGAAAGTGTCATGCCCCAACATTACACCTGGGCGGTACTGGAACTCGGAGACCATTGTTGGCGCCAAACGAACCCTTGTCCTGGCTTTCTTAACTCACTGGAAGATTAACCATAAAAGAAATATCTCAAAGAAAATAATTTTAAAGTACTAAATTAGCCAAAAGGACAACTTAAGTCTTAAACGTATACAACTAAATGAATAAGACAAAAGAACTAATGTTATCTATCTTTGAAGCCTATAAATATGGATGTTGGAACAGGACCCCCAATCATCCTAAAAATTGAAATCCAAGAAAAACAATGATAAAAGATGTCCTAAGGAATGAAGGGAGGCTCACCAACTGACTTTGAGATGCTCACTACATCAACGGTACGCCAAATTTCGGTCCTAGTTACCTGCGTGTGCATCATGATACGATGCAGGCTAACTCGCATTACTAAATTGAATGTACGAGTATGCTAGTTGGAATACTAAAACAACTTAATGTAACATTTCAAAATTCAAGACTTGTCGTAGAGCCTAACATAGGTGTCTTGAGGTCTAGACACTGTTTTATGACTATAATAATGAATATAAGTCATTTAGGAGGCTTAGAAACAAAAATGTCCAAGAACGTCCATGATGTTTGGAAATTTTGTTTAAGGATGTACTAGCGTGTATTAGCCTATTTGAATAGCTTTTAGGAGTCAGAAATTCATGAAATTAGGTGGGAAGGTGTTCAACATGTGTTTAAGATGAATCGTGATCGAAACCTTAGGTATGACTTCCAAGGACAAACCAAGGGACCTTGAGGTGGAACGACGGGGCGTCGATGCCAACCATCGTCTCACACTTAGACAAAATGTTGGAAGCCCTCAGATGCATAGTCTCTGACCGAGACGACGGTTGTGCAGCACCATTAGCACAGTGCCCGTCGACTCACAGACAGACCGTTGATCGGGGTTTCGTCAGTGAGGGTCAAAAGTTCCTGCACGTTTTAAATTAAGTTCATTAAAATAATTAAGGGGTTTAGGGTTTTTTAGGGATTAAATGAAGATTAATTAACTAATTTAACCCCCCCCCCCCATATAAAGACCCCAACCCTCATTAATCTAAACACAGCTCACAAAATAAACTCTTTTCCTTCACTCCTCGTTCTCTCTCTATTTGAAGACACCATTGAAGACAAGCTAGGGGGAGGTTTTGGGGGCTGGAAAGGTATGATTTCACCATCAAATCTTCATCAAACATTGAGGTATGGTATCTAATTCACCTTTGAGACTTTCATCAAAGGGCTCCTTCGAAATGGATTTCAAAAGTTGGGTTTTCAAGTGGGTTTCACTCAATTACGAATTCGATGTTATGAACTAAGTTGAATATGTTTTATTTAGGTTATAATGTATAGATTAACATGTATTTTAACTTGATAATGGTAATTGGTGATTGTTTGACCTAAATTGAAGAGCATGATCCTTAACCTTTAACCCTAAATTTGATCTTGATGTAAATTAGGTTGTGATTGATTCAATTGTCTTGATTATAGGTTAAATCACTATTAGATGATGTAGTTACAATAATAATTCAACAGATTGGAGTGAATTTTAGTCTTTCAAGCTAGTCTTTAGAAGATGATCTAGATTAGAAGATGAATTGACCTTGGCATTTTATTTTAAGCTTTGATCTAGTATTGGATTGTGCTATAGTGTTTTTTCTAGTCTTGTCATCATGTTTACTATTGAATTATGATGTTGAACATCTAACTTGGATTGAATTGAGGTTTTATGGTAAGGCCTAAATGATGAACTATGAGGAAGACTTGGTAAGTCTTAGAATCTCTATCTTTACTTCCAATTGTGATTAATTGTGGTTAAGTGATGATGTTATATTGGAGTATGGCTTTTATTATGATTGATAGAATGGTATGATGTTAAATTGAAATGTCTTGACTATGTTGTGAGGTTGATTAAGGTGTATGTGATATCAGGATGGTGATGACTATAAATGTGCCTTATTATGCTATGAAATGTTAATGTATTAACCTCACTTATATGAATTGTGATGAATTGACTTATACTCGTACAATTCTTATTGAGCTATTGATGATGAGAATTATACAAGTCGTAGACCCTATGACCTAAGGTGAATGCACTAGATTTAGGAGTGTCCCTTCCCACATAGGGAAGGTGAATTCACTAAAGTACTCTTGAGATTGGAGACTACAAGCATGGAGCATAAAAGGATCCCAACTATATCTCCTGGGGACTACAATGCATGGAAAATAAAGAGGTCCCAACTATATCTCCTAGTTCTTGAACTATATTGCCCCATAGGAATATTAGCTAGTGGATCCACGTATTTGCTATGTTTTATGTTTTGGTACTACCTTGGCAAGTAGATCGCCTTCTTTCCGTGTAGGGTTTTATGACACCAGATTCCACACTAGCTCATGTGCTCTATGTCAGTTAGGGAAAGATGTTTCCACAAGCTAAAATGAATTAAAGAATTGAACTCTAACTAGGATAACCTAAGGGGTCTAGCTTAGTCTAGGTAGGAGTATGGGACTCTACCAAAGCATTGCACTAGTTAGCCTTGAGGGGAGTCTTAGGAGGATGTTCATCTATATGTTTATGTTATGATGATATATGATATGTATATGATGAACTTGCATATTGTTGATACTATATGTTAATTAGCTCACTTATGAGTATGTGATGGATTATATTGCTAAAGTAAGATGAGATATATATATATATATATATATATATATATATATATATTATATTATATAGAGTTGGACATTGTTTATGGTTTCTTGTTGAGGTTACTTCATTGAGTAAGGTTGTGGGGCTTTGCTTGGTCATTGCACTTGTTGACTTGATAAGGATTCATGAGTAGATGTCTCGCTTATTATGACATGATTAACTCTTATTCATGCTTGTGATGTTATTCATTGATGATAAGGTTGTAGTAAATAATGGGTTCAAGTATGTTGGGATACATATTACTTGTTTGAGTTGGTAAGCATATTTGGTTGATTGGTATGACTTGTTTGATTATGCATGAGACTTTTAAAAGGGTAAAATGGCATGTTTTGACTAAATGTCCCTGTGTTTCGTTCTTATATGTGCATATGGTCTCATACTTAGTACATGTGGAGTACTAACCCCATTTTCTTCCCTTTTCCCAAACATTTTAGGTTCCGGTCGCTGAAGGCTCATTTAAGACGACTTGAAGAAGGTTTGTATATTCTCTATCATCAAAGTGGGTACGTCCTCACTTTTCGAGGGCGATGCCAATATCTTGCTTATAAAGTTGCTTTGTTTTTCTAAGACTTTTATGTTTATTCCACTTTCATTTGATTACAACTTGTATAAGCCTATATGTGGCTTCTTTACATTTGATGTAGGGCTATGGCCAAATTGCTATAATCGTTTAGATGGTATAAGATGAGACAATCTTTGAGACTATATTTTTATTTCATTACGTGTATGTAGAGGTCTATATAAGCCTCCAAGTAGATGTAATGAAAATTATTAAATTTTCCCGCAAATTTCAACCTATGAATGTAATGACATGAGACTAAGAGGCTATTTTTAGTCCTTAAAGAGGACGACGACGACGGTTACGTCTAGGGGGTAAACCTGGATATGACAAACTTGGTATCAAAGCATGAGATTGAATATCATTGAGTGATGTCTCTCTCTCTACCATGTCTATGTAGGTTTGTATTCATAATTGTGAAGCGCGCCACACTTATGAATAGGAACCTATGTGATGCCTACGAATCGCTCTCTTTCTTGGAAACCCTATATCGTGCCATTAGAGTATACTTATGGTGTGATTTTTCATCTAATCCTATTATTGTTCTTGTAGGAAAAATGAACACTCGAACGAATGCGGCTCAGAGACATGAAGAGGAAATTTCCAATGCAGGAGCTCCTCCCCGTGGCAGACAAGTTCCTCCTCTTGAAGAAGATGTTAATATGAAGCAAGCACTGACCAATTCTCCTCCTTTGATGGATGAGAATATAAGGACCGCTCTTCTTCAAATGGCCCAAGCTATCATCACTCAAGAACAAGCGGCCACGACGCAAGCCCAAGCTATGACGACCCAAGCAAACCGGGAGGTTGTACCCCATCCTCATCAACAAGTCACTACTATGGCTTCCCATCTAAGGGACTTATCTGGAATGAACCTTCCTACTTCCTACGGGTCTAAGGTTGAGGAAAACCCCCAAAAATTCAGGTCTATAAGATACTTTTGGCTATGGGGTTGTCCATAAGTGAAAAGAACGAATTGTCCACTTATTAACTTAAAGACGTGGCTCAAGCATGGTTTGTGTAATGGAGAGATAATAGGCCTTACAGAGGTGGTCCTTTGACTTGGGAGATTTTCAAGAAAGCTTTTTTAGATCGGTTCTTTCCTAGTGAGATGAGGGAGGGTAAAGTTGTGGAGTTCATCAACCTTTGCCAAGGAGGTATTAGTGTTCACGAATACTCCTTGAAATTCACTAAGTTATTGAAATATGCTCCTTCTTTGGTTTCCGATTCTAGAGATGAAATAAGCTGCTTTGTGACAGGGGTGTCGGATGATTTGCAAGTGGAGTGTCATTCGTCTATGCTATACGACAACATGAAAATTTCTCATATTATGGTGCATACCAAGCATGTAGAAGAGAAAAGGTCTAGGAGGAAGAATAATGATGCAAAGAGGGAAAGATCTTTTGATGGAGGTTCTTCAAAGAATAGAATTGAGATACAAGACAAGTGTAGATTTAAAAAGCGGGTTTTAAGTCAAGTCCCTTCCAAGTTCCCAAAAGCTAGTGGTGATAGGGTGTCTAATCCTAAATTAAAGAAGGTAAAGGGTAATAATTCACCAACCGAGAAGCCAACTTGTGGAAAATGTGGAAAGCAGCACTATGGTGATTGCCTTTAGAGGACAGATAATTGTTTTGGTTGTGGCAAGAGAGGGCACAAGGTTAGGGATTTCCCTAATGTGAGGAGTCAATACAAGGGTAGTGGTGAAGCTCAAGCAAGTGTTTCTAATCAATCACCAAAGAAGAACTGCTTCTATGCTTTTCGCTCTATGGGTGAGCAAGAGACTTCTCCCGACGTGGTGACCGGTATGTTGAAAGTCTTCTCTATTGATGTATATGTCTTACTTTATCCTTGCGCTACTTTATCCTTTGTTATTCCTCTAGTAGACAAAAATTTTGATATGTTACCCAATATTTTGCATGAACCTTTTATAGTGTCTACACCGATAGGTGAGTCGGTTGTTGCAGAAAGGGTATATAAAAATTGTCTTATAATGTTGCCCATAGAGTTTCTTATGTTGAACTAGTAAAACTCGATATGCTTGATTTTGATGTTATATTGGGTATGGATTGGTTGCATGCTTGCTTTGCTTCTATTGATTGTAGGACAAGGGTGGTGAAGTTTAACTTTCCAAATGAACCAGTTGTAGAGTGGAAGGGGGGAAACTCTATTCCTAGAGGTCGTATCATCTCTTGTCTAAAAGCATGCAAAATGATCTCCAAAGGAAATCTATACCATATTGTAAAAGTCCAAGATCTAGAGTTCGAAATTCCTCCCATTGAGTCGGTCCCCGTAGTGAGTGAATTTCCGTAGGTGTTTCCTAATGACCTTCTTGGTATTCCTCCCGAATGGGAAATTGATTTTGGTATCGATTTGCTACCAGATACAAATCCCATTTTCCTCCTTATAGTATGGTTCAAGACGAATTGAAAGAGTTAAAGGCTCAACTCAAAGATTTAATAGACAAAAGATTCATAAGACCTAGTATTTCTCCATGGGGTGCTCCGATTTTGTTTATGAATAAGAAGGATGGGTCCTTAATAATGTGTATTGACTACCGCCAACTCAATAAAATCACCATTAAAAATAAGTATCCTCTCTCTCGGATTGACGACTTCTTTGATCAACTCCAAGGGGCGAGCTACTTTTCGAAAATTGACCTGAGATCGGGGTATAACCAACTTAAGGTAGAGGAGAAGATGTACCAAAGACAGCCTTTCAAACTAGATTTGGGAACTATGAGTTCTTGGTAATGTCTTTTGGTCTCACTAATGCTCCAGCGGCGTTTATGGACCTAATGAATAGAGTGTTTCGAAATTACCTAGATTCATTTGCCATTGTCTTCATTGATGACATCTTGGTATATTCGAAGAATGAGGGTGATCATATAGGTCATTTGAGGGTGGTGTTGCGAACCCTTAAAGAACATCAATTGTTTGCCAAATATAGCAACTGTGAGTTTTGGTTAAGATCAGTGACATTTCTTTGTCATATCATCTCTAGTGAATGAGTTGAGGTTGATCCAAGGAAAACAGAGGCGGTGAAAAATTGGCCTAGACCTTTGACTCCAATAGATTTTAGGAGTTTCTTGGGTTTAGCAGGTTATTATCGGAGGTTCGTGGATGCTTTTGCGTCCACTGAAACTCCCTTGACTACTTGACCCAAAAGGGTAAGAAGTTTGAGTGGTCGGAGGCATGTGAGAAAAATTTCCAATTGTTGAAAGATAGGCTTACTTCCGCTCCGGTGTTGACCTTACCGGAGGGTGCAAAGGGGTTTGTTGTGTATTGTGATGCATCCCGTGTGGGTTTAGGGTGTGTGCTTATGCAACATGGGAAGGTGATATCATATGCTTCTAGGCAACTTAAGGTACATGAGATAAGCTATCTCACTCATAACCTTGAGTTAGCGGTTGTGGTGTTTGCCTTGAAAATATGGAGGCATTACTTGTACGGTGTACATGTTGACATCTTTACCAACCATAAGAGTCTCCAATATGTGTTTACCCGAAAGGAGTTGAATCTCCGGCAAAAAAGGTTGTTAGAATTATTGAAAAATTATGACATGAGTGTCCTCTATCACCCCGGAAGGCTAATGTGGTTGCGGATGCCCTAAGTCATATGACTTTGGGTAATGTATTCCACAATTGATGAAGCCAAGAAATACCGAATAAGGGATGTACATAGGTTGGATAGGTTGGGGGTGAGATTAGAAGATTCTTCGGATGGTTGTTTCATGGTCCATGATAACTTCGAGTCATCACTGGTGGTTGAGGTGAAGTCCAAGCAACACCTTGACAAATCATTGATGGAGTTCAAGGAAACATTCCTCGGCAAGTTAATGAGGCATTTTCCCTAGAGGGATGGTATTTTAAGGTGCCAAGGGACATTATATGTTCTCAAGGTAGATGGGTTGAGGGACCGGATCCTAGAAGAAGCCCATGGGTCCCGCTACTCAATTCTTCCGGGTTTCGACAAAAATGTATCATGATCTTAGGGAAATTTATTGGTGGAAAGGTATGAAGAAGGACATAGAGGAGTTTGTCTTTAAATGTCCGAATTGCCAATAAGTAAAAACCGAACATCAAAAGTCGAGTGGCTTACTACAAGAGATCAAAATTCCTACTTGGAAGTGGGAAGACATTAATATGGATTTTGTAGTGGGTTTACCTCGGACTCAAAGGTCATATGATTATATATAGGTGGTTGTGGATAGGTTGACTAAGTCCTCTCGCTTTATTCCCGTCAAGTCTACTGATTCAGCGGAAGATTATCTTGGGATATTCATAGATGAGATTGTGTGTCTCCATGGTATTCCGTTATCCATCATATCATATCGGGGTGCACAATTCACATCTAGGTTTTGGAGGTCATTCCAAAAAGGGTTGGGTATTAAGGTGAAGTTAAGTACCGCTTTTCATCCCCAAACGGATGGTCAAGCGGAACACACTATTCAAACCATTGAGGATATGCTTAGGGATTGCATTATTGATTTTACAAGGAATTGGGATAAACATTTGCCTTTGGTGGAGTTTGCGTATAATAATAATTTTCATGCATCCATTTTCATGGTTCCCTATGAACCCTTTTATGGTAGGAGGTGTAGGTCTCCTATAGGACGGTTTAAAGTGGGTGAGCCTTCGCTTGTTGGTCCTGATTTGGTTTATAAGACTTTGGAAAAGTTTCATATCATAAGGAACCGGTTGCAAACGGCTTATAGTCGGCAAAAGTCTTATGCTGATCATAGGAGAAGGGATTTGGAGTTTGAAGAAGGTGATAAGGTGCATTTGAAAATTTCACCAGTGAAAGGGATGGTTAGATTTGAAAGAAAGGGAAATTGAGCCCTCGTTATGTGGGTCCCTATGAAATCTTGCAAAGGGTTGGTAAGGTTGCCTATGAATTGAAACTTCCTAGTGAATTGGCTTCGGTTCATCCTGTTTTTCCATGTGTCTATGTTGAAAAAAGTGTATTGGTGATCCCGAGTCTATTCTTCCTATTGAGGGTCTTGGTGTCAAGGATAACCTCTCTTATGAGAAAGTTCCGGTTCAAATTCTTGATAGGGAAGTCAAGAAGTCAAGGAATAAAGTGGTGGTTTTCGTAAAGGTGTTATGGAAGAATCACCTAGTTGAGGGTTCAACATGGGAGGCCGAGGCCGACATGAAGTCCCGTTACCCTCATCTTTTTTATAATTAAGGTTAGTCATTCTTTTTAATAACATAAATATAACTAGGAATTGGAGTTTCATCATTTTTGGTGAAGTTTTGCAAAAATGTGCATTTTGAGTTGCATTACAGTAAAGAAGTACATTGGAAACATGAAATTTTGTTTTTTTGGTTTATTTGAGTTATGTTGTGGATTTTGACATGGTGAGTCTTAGTGAAAAGTTATGTGACCTATTGATAAGTTGAACTTTGTGCTAATTGACTCATGTAATGTATGTTGAGCTCATGTGTGTTGTGAGAAGGAAATGCCTCATGATGAAGTGTTTGAGCCTTATGTGTGGTACTAAGAGTTTTGAAATTGCCTTGTTGAAATGATATGATTTATGTTGATTTGATATTGTTGATTGGTTGGGTTGCTATTCTTGAGTCTATTCCTCCCTTCAAAGAAATTTAGTGTCATTTGGGGACGAATGTTCCTAAGGGGGGATAATGTAACATTTCCTTAATCCAAGACTTGTTGTAGAGACTAACGTAGGTGTATTGAGGTCTAAACACTGTTTTAGGACTATAATAATGAATATAAGTCATTTAGGAGGCTTAGTAACCAAAACATCCAAGAACGTCCATGACGTTTGGAAATTTGGTTCAACGACGTACTAGCGTGTCTCAGCCTATTTGACTAGCTTTTAGGAGTCGAAAATACATGAAATCAGATGGGAAGGTGTTCAACATGTGTTTAATATGATTCGTGGTTGAAACTTCTGGGTACAACTCCCCAAGGACCAACCAAGGGCCGTTGAGGAGGACCCTTGCACATTGGTGTCAACACTTTCTAGGAAGTGTGCAACCACGAGAGGGCAATGACGGTCCGTGGTGGAACGACGGGGAGTCTATGCCAACCTTAATACCACACTTATCCTAAATGTTGGAAGCCCTCATATGCACAGTCTCTGACCGAGACGACGGTTGTGTAACACGGAAGGCACAATGCTCGTCGACTTAAAGACGGACCGTCGATCGGGGTTCCGTCTGTAAGGGTCAAAAGTTCTTACACGTTTTAAATTAGTTCATTAAAATAAATAAAAAGTTCAGGGGTTATTTAGGTATTAAAGGAATATTAATTAACTAATTTAACCCCCCTCCCCCCATATAAAGACCCCAACCCTCATTAATCTAAACACAACTCACAAAAAAAAAACTCTTTTCTTTCTCTCTTCTTTCTCTATCTATTTGAAGACACCATCGAAGACAAGATAGGGGGATGTTTTGGGGGATGTAAATGGAAGATTTCACCATCAAATCTTCATCAAACGTTAAGTTATGGGATCTAATTCACCTTTGGGACTTTTTCCTCAAAGGGCTCCTTCAAAATGGATTTCAAAAGTTGGGTTTTCAAGTGGGTTTCACTCAATTACGAATTTTATTATATGAACTGAGTTGTTTATGTTTTCTTTAGGGTATAAAGGATAGATTAACATGTATTTTAACTTGATTATGGTAATTGGTGATGGTTTGACTTAAATTGAAGAGCATGATCCTTAACCTTTAACCCTAAGTTTGATCTTAATGTAAATTGGGTTGTGATTGATTCAATTATCTTGATTATGGGTTAAATTACTATTATATGATGTCGTTACAATAATCATTAACAAATTGGGGTGAATTTTAGTCTTTCAAGCTAGTCTTTAGAAGATGATCTAGATTAGAAGGTGAATTGACCTAGGCATCTTATTTTAAGCTTTGATCTAGTATTGGATTGTGCTATAGTGTTTTTTCTAGTCTTCTCATCATGTTTACTATTGAATTATGATGTTGAACGTCTAACTTAGATTGAATTGAGGTTTTATGGTAAGGCCTAAATGATGAACTATGAGGAAGACTTGGTAAGTCTTAGAATCTCTATCTTTACTTCCAATTGTGATTAATTGTGGTTAAGTGATGATGTTATATTGGAGTATGCCTTGTATTATGATTTATAGAATGGTATGATGTTGAATTGAAATGTCTTGACTATGTTGTGAGGTTGATTAAGGTGTATGTGATATAAGGATGGTGATGACTATCAATGTGCCTTATTATACTATGAAATGTTAATGTATTAACCTCACTTATATAAATTATGATGAAAGGACTTATACTCATACAATTCTTATTGAGCTATTTATGATGATGATAAACAAGGGCTAGACCCTATCACCTAAACGTGATTGATAACTAAATGCTTAAAGACATTTCAAAAAGAGACTCTAGCTTAGAACCGAATGAACCAGATTGAGGAGTGTCCCTTTCCACATAGGGATGGTAGGATCACTAAAGTACTCTTGAGCTTGGAGACTACAATGCATGAAGCGTAAAGAGGTTCCCAACTATATCTCCTAGTTCTTGAACTGGGTTGCCCCCATAGGAATACTAGCTAGTGGATCCACGTAGTTGCTATGTTTTATGTTTTGGTACTACCTTGGCAAGTAGACCGCCTTCTTTTGGTCTAGGGTTTTATGATACCGGATTCCATACTAGCTCATATGGTCTATGTCGGTTAGGGAAAGATGTTCCCAAAAGCTAAAATGAATTAAAGAATTAAACTCTAAATAGGATAACCTAAGGGGTATAACTTAGTCTAGGTAGGGGTATGGGACTCTACCTAAGCATTGCACTATTTAGACTTGAGGGGAGTCCTAGGAGGATGTTCTTATATATGTTTATGCTACGATGATATATGATACGTATATGATGAACTTCCATATTGTTGATACTATATGTTGATTAGTTCACTTATGAGTATGTGATGGATTATATTGTTAAAGTAAGTTGAAATATATATCTAAATGTTATATTATATGGAGTTGTACATTGGTTATGGTTTCTTCGTGAGGTTACTTGATTGAGCAAGGTTATGGGGCTGTGCTTGGTCATTGCACTTGTTGACTTTATAAGGATTCATGAGTATATGTCTCGCTTATTATGATATGATTAAGTCTTATTCATGATTGTGATGTTATTCCTTGATGATAGGGTTGTAGTAAATAATGGGTTCAAGTATGTTGGGATACATATTACTTCTTTGAGTTGGTAAGCATGTTTGGTTGATTGGTATGACTTGCTTGATTATGCATGAGACTTTTAAAAGGGTAAAATGGCATGTTTTTACTAAATGTTCCTTTATAGCATGTTTTGTTCTTATATGTGCATATGGTCTCATACTTAGTACATGTGGAGTGCTAACCCCATTTTCTTCCCTTTTTCCAAACATTTTAGGTTCCAGTCCTTGAAGGCTCATTTGAGACGACTTGAAGAAGGCTTGGATATTCTATATCATCCAAGTTGGTAGGTCCTCACTTTCCGAGGGCGATGTCAATATCTTGCTTATGATGTTCCTTTGTTTTTCTAATTCTTTTATGTTCATTCCATTTTCATTTAAGTATGACTTATGTAAGCCTATATGTGGCTTCTTTACATTTGATGTATGGCTATGCCCAAATTGCTATGATCGGTTAGATGGTATGAGATGAGACTATCTTTCTACTATATTACGTGTATGTAGAGGTCTATGTAAACCTCCAACTAGATATAATGAAAAGTTCTAAATTTTCCTGCAAATTTCAACCTATGAATGTAATAACATGAGACTAAGAGGCTAGTCTTAGTCCTTAAAGATAACTACAACGCCAGTTATGTCTAGGGGGTAAACCCGGATGTGTCACTTAAGCTTGAAGAGACTAAGAAGGAACACTTACTTGGCTCTGCTCAACTCATGAATAAAATAAATTAATATAACTAACCCATTTCAATATAAAGTAATTAAAAAGAAAGTGCAATATGAAGAAAAACTGGTTGAAAATATGTTACAAAATATGGAAGTATACAAGGATACAATTAACGACAACCATCACTTATAAGCTATAGTTATGATACAACGACCTACCTCATGATTCAAGCGCATCTTATACCAGGTCAATGGTATAAGACCTGAACTGCCTAATGGATCCACTAATCTATTGCGAAAAGGGTTTATCTAAAAAGTATGACCCTTTTCTACCCATGGTGGCTACATGGTTTTATGGAGATGTGAATTATCTGAACTCATGCTCGTCCTCAATTCAGTTCTCAATACTACTCCTTAAATATACTAGCTCTTATGTTTTTAAAACATACTTATTTTGTGATTTGAGATTAGTGCTCAAAAACATAGTTCAAAGGCTATCTTGGAAATCTCAGTTTCCCTAATTGCTTCATTTTATAAAGCTATTACTCAAATTTGAAAACTAGCCTGAAGGCTCTTTGGAGATCTCAGTTTCTGTTCTTATTTAAATGTGAAAACATTTTAAATCTCTTTGGGAATACTTAGTCCCCATATACTTTTGAAGAACTGAACTTCAACTTTACTATGTACTCTTTACTCTTTACTTATCTTGAAACTTCAGTCTTAAAAAAAAAGTTAAAATGTTCATAAATACCCATGAGAACTCTTACGAACTTTGTCTTAACTTGCTTCTGAACTGCTGGACTTGACTCTTAACTTCTTTGACTTTGATCATAACTTTCCTTGAATTAAACTATGGATTCAAGGTTCATGATCTCATGTTTGTGGATGATTTCATGATACTTAGATATACCTTATAGTGTTAGAATCAATTAGAAATGTAGGTACATCACTTAGGAATTAGTACATAAAGGTGGGGGGAGATGGGGAGAACTAGCGTCCCTGGCGCTCTGAGAGGCCCGGGGCGCCAGCCCTCAAACTTCAGCAAAAAATTTTTGGCATAGTGGCTAGCGCGACGTGCCAGAGGCCAAAGTTCAAAAGAATTTTTGTGGCATTCTGGGAGACGTGACGCCCCAATTCTTGCCCAGACTTTTCTACTTGGATTTTCATCTCTAAACCCTCTAAACTTCCATGGTTCTTTCCCAAAGAACTTAGGATCATTAGTATCTCAATACTTAATAGATTTGACTCGAAAACACAAATCAGATCAAATCTATGCATTAAACTTCTCAACCAACAAGAATTCAACAATGTTCTTTAAGAACTTTACTCTTTATCATTCAACCAATTCAAAATCGCCAAATGTAAAGAAGTTGGTGTGTAGGTGAACTAACCCAACACAAAAGTATCTCACATACCTTGATAGGGATCACCCCGACAAATTCCACTCGCAAAACCTTGGCGTTCTTGGCGAATTTTTGACTTTTCTCCCTCTCTTTCTTCTTTTCTCTCTTCTCCAGGCTTAAGCGTGATTTTGATTTTCTAAAACTGAACTAGACATAGTTTTACCCCAATAAACCACTAAAATGAAATAAGAAAATTTATTGGCGGAAAGACTAGTTTGTCCTTCCTTAAATCCGGATTGATATTTTCCTTACTTCAACAACCCAACTTTTAATAGGCATATCTCCCTCATACAATATTAAAAATGCGCAAACTCGGTGGCATTGGAAAGATCCCTCCAAGGGATTTCCAATCAAGAACTACCTCTAACTCATCCTGAGCTAGAAGTTATGGCTGTTTGAAAATGATCAAAACTCACTTTCTTAACTTAGGACATTTCCATATTTTTTCCCTTTTCTTTCCAAAAATAATATTTTTATTTTCTAGATTATTCCTAGCTATTTCAGATTGTGAGATGTTTTAGAAAGAGGACTCATGGATCTTCCATTTTGTACCTTACGGGTCACCTAACTCGTTATGTAGTAAAATTTATGGTCATTTGAAGTTGACCTAAAACTCACAATTAAAGGCTAACTTGCGAAATTCAAAATTTAGCTCTTTCAAATTTAGTTCTTTATAAAAAAAATTCCAAGACCGAGGTGTAACATTGGGACTAGTGTAATATATGAAATTCTATCTTGACACTCGTAACACGAAAAGATACCATAATCGACTTTGTAACAACTTTAGCTTTTGAACAAAAACTCTCACAAATTCATGACTTTTTACTCAGAGCTCAAAACCGATTGTAAAACTCATTCAGAAATAACTTAGGGTCGATATTAGAAGGGGTAATGGTAATTTTACTTAAATTTCTAAAAATGACCTATAGGGTCATTACATGGATGAACAATATGATAATGATCATGAGCATCTGATTAGAGAATGCATAATCATCATCACACCAACCGACAGAATGAGGAAATTGAAGTGTAAAATATATCATCCTATCTAAGAACTTTTTTTCATAGTATTACTCTATTAACCTTTTGTTATTTTTGTGATTAAGTTTGATTAGGGAGTTGTAACGCCTCCCTATCTGAAAGAACTAGAAAGATCTAGAATTAGAAAGAGTCATTTTTGGAAAGAATGGAAAATCTGGAATGTTTGTTAAGTTTGGGTTTTGGGTCAACTTCGAATGACCATAAATCCTAGATCAGAATGTGTTAGGCGTGTTTCAATATACCATAGGAAATCTTTTTGAATTATCTTTTCAACTCCGCCGAGTTTTCTCGATTCCGAGTTTGTATGAGGGAGATATGCCTATTTGAAGTGGGATAGTCTAGATAAGGAAAGCTAGAGCTGGATTTTGGAAGGGTACTTTGGTCCTTTCCATACCCAATTAATTAATTTCGTTTTTTGTAATTATATTGGGGTCTAAACTTATTGGATTTAGTTTACGCTATTGAAATTGAGTAAGGATTTTGACAGAAGAGCAGAAAAAAGAAGAAGAAGTAAGGAATCACCAAGTCTTGAAGAATTGCTTGTGGATATCGTCAAGGGGTGATCAATACGAGGTATGTATGATCACATAGTGTTGGGTGAGTTCACCCACGCGCCAATCATGATTCAATTCAGTGTAATTGTGTTCTTGATAGAAATGATTATGAGTTCTTGATGAAATTTGTTTAAGTTCTTGTGGGTTCTTGTTGTTGAATTTGTGGAAAAGTTCCTTGAGTTTGATCCATGAGTTGTATAAAGCTAATGTAAGTGTTCTTTTCGAATTCATTTTATGCTTATACCGTGTTTAGTTTTCCCCTTGCATGCTCGTAGATTTAATATACTAATGTCATTTGGCCTACATCATTTTACAACGCAAATCAAGGTTACCAGGATAAACATCCAACGCGTCATTGATCTAGTTGAGCACTCGAATTCCGCTGGTGAGCCTCTTTGCTTCTGGAGGATTCCCTTTTTATTTTTTTGTACGCCAGTTATTATGATGATTGAGGGTTTTTTCCTGACATCCCTCATAGTATTTAGAGGCTTCATAGATAGTTAAATATGAGTTCTTTAGTCTTGTATTTTAGATGTTTTGCTAAATGACTTGAGTTGCGACTTTGGCTAATTTGAATGTTTATCTTTTAATGTTCTATGTTTATTTGAGATAGTTGTTTTAAAGTGCATTTGAATCCTTGTATTAAATGTTTTAAGTCTTCTACAATGAGTTAAGACAGGCCAAGGGTTCGCTTGGGAAGCAATGGTTCTCGAGTAATAGTCCCGCCCGAGGTGTAGGTTCGGAGTGTGACAAACTTGATAGTAAAGCCCATAGTTCAAGAGTTGTAGAAATTTTATGAAGTCGTATTTGTAGAATCCTAGTTATCAGTGTGAAGTACGCCACATCTATAATTAGGAGGCTGCAAAATTTAGGAAATTCCTTCATTTCTTTCATATTCATGTTATTCAATAGAGTTACTCTCTATAAAGTGTCCTTCTAACTCGTGCTTGTGTGTGTCTTTCGGATCATGCCTCCACAAAGAGATGGCAGAGTTCTTCCTGCTAGGCATAACGTTGAGGAGCAAGGAATACCTAATGCACCAGAAGTGCAACCTCGGGAAAGGTCACCAATACTGAATTTTGGGAAGCAATCAGAATGCTAAGTCAAGTTGTGACCAACCAAGTTGCACAACAAAGAATAGCTCGACAAGAAGAAGTTTATACTTTAATTTTCCAAGAGTTCTTGAAGATGAATCCTCCAAGCTTCACTGGTGCAAGAACTACTGAAAATTCGGAAAATTTTGTTGAGGAACTGCAAAGGTGTTTGAAGTTATGCACGTTAATGATGTTGAGTTAGTGCAACTAGCTGCATATCAGCTGCAGAGTGTTTCTAGGACTTGGTTTGACAAATGGAAGAAGGGTAGAGTTGATGGTGCACTAATTTTGAGTTGGGTTATGTTTGAGGAGGCTTTCTTGCGGCGTTTTTCTCCCCTGCAAACTGAGAGAAGCCGAGGTACGGGAATTCCTTATCCTTAAGCAAGATTCACTAAGTGTTCATGAGTATAATTTGAAGTTCACCCAACTTTCCCGTATGCTCCTAAGATGGTTGTTGATATGAGGAACATGATGAGTTTATTTGTTGTTGGGTTGTCTTATCTATCAAACAAAAAGGGCAAGGCAGTTATAATAATAGGGGACATGGATATAGCAAGGTTGATGGTTTACATGCAGTAGGTTGAGGAAGAGAAGTTGAGGGATAGGGAAGAGTTTAGAAATAAGAAATATAAGACAAGGAATGAGTACAAGCAGCAAAGGAGTAATGTGAATCCTTCTTTCTTTCAACAAAAGCAAAAGGTACCGCTCTATCATCTGTTAGTGTACCTGCACCAGAATCAAAAGTGAGTACATTAGTAGAAATCGCAGTACTTCAGAGCTAGACCTACATAGTATCAAGGTAGTGCGGCATAAGAAGGTAATTGAGCTCCTACATATGCTAAGTGTGGTAGGAACCACCCGATCAAGTGTCGTGATGGCTCCAGTGGTTGTTTCAAGTATGGTCAAGAGGGCCTTTTCATCAAAGAGTGCCCTAAGAACCGGTAAGGTAATAGGAATTAGGGTAATAGATCCCAATATTTATGAGTTGATCTACCAGAAAGAACTGCATCTAGAGGAGCTACTTCAGGGGCAAGCGGAGGAGCGAATAACCTATATGCTATCACGAGTCATCAGGAGCAAGAAAATCCTCCAGATGTTGTCACTGGTATGATAGTTTTTACTTTTAATATGTATGATTTGCTTGACCTAGGAGAGATTTTATCTTGTGTAACTCCTTATATTGCAAAGAAAGTTGATGTTATTCCTGAAAAATTTTGTGAGCCCCTTTTGTGTTTCTACACCTATTGGAGATTTCATTCTAGCTAAACGAGTCTATTGTGATTGTACGATTTCTGTCAATCACAAGAGAACCATGGTTGATTTAGTTGAGTTAGATATCGTTGATTTTGATGTCTTTCTGTATATAGACTGGCTTCATGCATGTTATGCCTCCATTGATTATATGAACTCCAGTTGTCAAATTCCAGTTTCCTAATGATCCAGTTATAGAGCGGAGTAGCATATCGGTAGTGCCTAAGGGTCATTTTATTTTGTACCTTCAGGCAAGAAAGTTAGTTTACAATGGTTGTGTCTATCACATAGTCTTGTTTAATGACTCTAGTGTTGAGAAACCTCATATTGAGTCAGTTCCAAGTGTGAGTAAGTTTCCAAAAGTCTTCCATGATGATCTACCCGAAGTCCCTCTCGAGAGAGAGATAAACTTCGGTATAAAATTCTTCCTGATACTCTTTCTGTATATATTCCACCATATAGAATGGG
Source organism: Solanum pennellii (assembly GCF_001406875.1). Taxonomy (NCBI): domain Eukaryota; kingdom Viridiplantae; phylum Streptophyta; class Magnoliopsida; order Solanales; family Solanaceae; genus Solanum; species Solanum pennellii. The sequence goes on along the minus strand of NC_028643.1, from coordinate 64,577,732 downwards.
TCTAGCAGAGTTGAAAGATATAAAAGAACAGTTGAACGATCTCCTTGATAAGGATTTTATTCGACAAAGTGTCTCATCTTGAGGAGATCCGGTCTTATTTGTGAGAAATAAAGATGGTTCCTTTAAAATGTGTATACACTACATTCAATTAAATAAGGTTATCATCAAGAATAAATATCCTCTTCCAATAATTAATGATCTTTTCGATCAGATTCAAGGTGCCACTTGTTTCTCTAGGATGGACCTAATATTAGGCTACCATCATATCAGGGCAATGGAATGTGACATTCTAAAGACAACATTCAGGACCCATTATGGTCATAATGAGTATCTAGTTATGTCCTTTGGTTTGACCAATGCGCCTGCGACATTCATGGACCTTATGAATAGAGTATTCAAGCCTTAATTACTCTAATATGTTTGTTATTGTATTAATTTATGACATTTTAATATATTCAAGGAATGAGGAATATCATGTTAGTCATCTCTAAATAGTTCTCCAAACACAAAGATTAGAGAGTTGTATGCCAAGTTCTCTAAGTGTGAGTTTTGGCTTAGGACACATTGTTTCATATGATGGGATTAGAGTTGATACCCAGAAAATAGAGGTAGTGCAAAATTGTCCTAGACCCACATCTCGAACTAATATGAGGACTATCTTGAGGTTGGTTAGATATTATAAAAGGTTCGTAGAGGGGTTCTCAATTATTGCATCCCCTTTGACCAAGTTATCTCATAATAGTGAAGTTTCAATGGTCTAGGACTTGTGAGAAAAGCTTTTAGTAATTGAAAAATAGGTTGACTACTGCCTATTATTGACCTTACCAGAAGGTACTCAAGGTTTTGTCGTATATTATGATGAGTTTAGAGATGATTTGGGTTGTGTGTTAATACAGAATGGCAAAGTTGTAACATCTTGTAGCTCGTAATAGCCACGAATAAACTAAGAAACTAAAATTTATCATTTTTGGAAAGAACAGGAAAAATCTCAAAAAATTTCTATGTTTAAGATATGTGTTTTAGTCATATTCAAATGTCCATTAATTTTAGCTCAAGCTGAGTTAGACTCAGTTCTTTATATGTTTGGAAAGACCTTTCCAACGGCGCTGAGTTTGCACGATTTTGATATCGTATGAGGGAGATATGCCTTTCGGAAGTTGGGTTGTTGAAGTGAGGAAAGTCCAATTCTGAATTTTAGTAAGGGAAAACTTGTCTTTTCACCCATCTATTTCCTAATTCGTTTTAAGGGTTTATTTGGGGTTAAAATTATTTGGAATTCAGAATAGAAAGGTTATATACGCTTAGGGCTTGGAGAAAAGAAAAAGAGAAGAAGAAAAAGGGAGAAAAGATCAAGAATTCATAAAGAACGCCAAGATCTTTGAGTGGAATTCATCGAGGATGATCCCTATTAAGGTATATGAGATTTTTCTGTGTTGGGTTAGTTCACCCTCACATCAACTTGTTTAATTCAACGAATTTTAAGTAGATTGAATGATGAAAAGTGAAGTTCTTGAAGAACATTGTTGAAATCTTGTTGGTTGAGTTGTTGCATGCCTTTAGTTGATTTGATTTGTGTTTTTTGGGTTTTTTAACTAGTCGAATCTATTGGATATTGAGGTTATTAGTGATCCTAAGTGTTTGGGAAAAGATCCATGTAATTTTAGAAGGTTTAGAGATGAAAATGGAGAAGAAAAGTCGAAACTCCCGTCTAACAGGACTTGGGGCAACGCGCCTGCCTGAGTCCCACAGACAGGCTCTGTCCGACAAGCCCTGGTATGCATCTCAGAGCGCCAAGGACGCCTGTAGACCCCATTGTTTCCCCATCTTTTCGTACTAGTTCCTAAGTTATGTACCCACGTTTCTTATTTGATTCCAACACTCTAAGGTACATTTTAACATCATGAAATCATTCATAAACATTAGATCATAACCTTGAATCCATAATCCAATTCAAGGAAAGTTAAGATCAAAGTAAAAGAACTTAAGAGTCATGTCTAAAGTTATGAAGCAATTCAAAGTAAGTTCTTAAACTTTTCAAGAGTCTTAAACAAATATTTAACTTTATTTTAAGGATCAAGCTACAAGTTGAGTAAAGATTAATGAGTTGAGTTAAAATTCTCAAAAGTTATAAGGGAACTAAGTATTCTCTAAGAGTTAAGTTATAAGTTGAGCAAAGAGTAAAGAGTTGAGTTCATTTCTCAAAAGTTATAAGGGGACTAAATATTACCAAGAGTAACAAATGTATTTCACATTTGGATCAAGAAAGAAAGCTAGACTTCCAACAGAGCCTTTGGCTAGTTGTAGTAAAAATGAAACTATGATTTCCAAGAGAGCTTTTAAAGCTAAGTTTAAGCAACTACCTCAAATAAAAGAAAAACTTTTTTTAAAAAACATATGAGCTAAGTTTTGGGGGTAGTATTGAGCACCAATTTGGGGATGCAAGTTCATATTCACTCAAGCCCCCATAAACCATGTAGGCAACATGGACATATGAAGGTTCATACTTTTTAGATGATTTCTTAGTGTTTTTTTGGCATAGTATAGTGGATCCACTTAATAGTTCAGGTTTTGTACAGATGACAAGGTATAGGACGGTCCTCTTGCAATGTGAGTTAATACGTTTTACCATTGCTTAGGCTCATAGTGATGGTTGTCGGTTAGAGAATCTCCTACAGCACTATATTACTTTCATATATAAGTAAAGTTGAGTTTCTTATTACATTTTCTGTAACGAACTAAGTTGTTTTACTATTTTACAAAGCTTTACATATATCACATGTGTCTTTATTGCCTTATATATATATATATATATATATATATTGAATTGAGTATTCATGATATGAGCAGAGCCGAGGTAAGTTCTTTCTTATTCTTATCAAGCTTAAGTTATTGTTTAGTATTCCAACTCGCATACTTGTACAATCAATGAACTGATGTCAATTGGCATGCATCATCTTATGATGTAGACGCAGGTAACCAGGATCGGCATCATCTAGCGTCTCGTTGATCCAGTTGAGCACTCGTAGTCAGTGGTGAGCCTTCTTTCATTCTGGAGGACACTTTTATTTGCTTTCTTATATTTCATTCATAGGATGTTGTGGGGTCTGTTAGAACATCCATATTAGTGTTATATAGGATTTAATAGACAATTAGATAGTCAGTTTGAGTCTCTTATTTCTGTATTTCAAATACTTATGAGACCTAACTGGCAGTTTGGCCAACTTATTATTTCTTTAAGTTATATCTGACTATTTTATTTGAGTTAAGTCTTCTGCTGAGTTAAGCAAGTCAGGCCAAGGGTTCGCTCTAGACCATCAATGGTCATGGGTGCCAGCCACGTCCATGGTGTAGGCTTGGGGCATGACAAAAGTTACAGCTTATGCCTCCAGACAACTTAAGGATCACGAGAAGAATTATCCAATTCATGACTTAGAATTGATTGTCGTAGTATTATCTTTGAATATGGCGTCATTATCTTTATGATATTCATGTGGATGTGTTCACCGATCAAAAGAGTCATCAATATGTGTTTAGTCAAAAGAGTTATATATGAGATAATAAAGGTAGTTAGAGTTACTCAAGGATTATAACAAGAGTATTCTTTATCACCCGGGTAAGGTTGATTTCGTCGTTGATTCCTTGAGTAGAATGTCTATGGGTAGTACCTCCCATTTTGAGGAAGATAACAAAGAGTTAGCAAAATATGTGACCAAACTTGCATGATTAAGAGTTCGATTAATGGATTCCACAAAAAGAGGAGTAGTGGTGATGAATAGGTCAAAATCATCATTAGTATCATAAGTAAAAGAGAAGCAATACCACGATCCCAATTTTGCTAGAATTAAGGGAAATGCATATAAGCAAAAAGTGTTGGATTTTGAACAAGGGGGAGATGACGTATTGAGGTATCAAGGTAGGTTATGTGTACCGAGGGTGGATGAACTCCAATATAGAATCATGGATGAAGCTCATAGTTCTAGATGTTCTATGCATCCGAGTTTCACAAAGATGTATCACAACTTGAGAGAAGTATATTGGTGGAGTAGTATGAAGAAGGGCGATGATAAGTCCATAGATTGGACATACTTAGGGCAATACTTTAATAGAAATAGTGTTCTCAAATGCTTATTTTATCTCACTGTATTTGATAAAAACTCTCAAATGTCAGGTAATTGAGGATTAAAGGAAACCATAGACACTATGACACAAAGAGGAGCAAAAAGGCTGAAAAAAGTGAAGAAATAAAATTCTGAGCATTACAAAGTACACTTATCAACGATCGTAGACACTCAAAATATAGTTAGCGTTGTTGGTCATGATAAGCATCAAAATGGCGCCTCTGTTGGGGAGTGGTGTCACATGAAAATGTAGCTAACTAGAGTCTTTATTCTTGGTTAGACTTAAGCTTTACTAACTTGACTTTTCATTTTGTTTTGTTGACTTGAATAACCATTTCAGGAAGTATGAGCATAAACAGAAGAAATGGTATCCAGGTGGGCCATCAAGATGACATTGGAAACCTCAATGATGTCCAAGAGCCCAACATTAATGACCATCATCTTATAGGGGTGTTGGATCCATCTGGTTACCCCCAGCTGAGGAAAATGCAATGTTCCATATAACAAACACCATGGTTCAACTCCTGCAGTTGAAGGGACTTTTCAATGGATTGACTCATAATGACCCTCACGAGCATCTTCGAAACTTTGTACATGTATTTTGACCCTTCTCGTTCAAAATATCTCTCAAAAGTCTGTCCTGTTGAGACTACTCGATTTCTCGTTGATGGAAGAAGCGTGCAAATGGCTAGAAGATCTTCCATGAGAATCCATCACCTCATGGGAAGAATTGGTAACCGCACAAGTTTGATTTTTCCCTCCATCGAAGATGATGTCACTCTGGGAAATCATTCAGAGCTTCAAACATTTGAGTGGGGAGCCTCTGCATGAAACTTGGTTGCGATTCAAAAAGATGGTACTTCAATGCCTGAGTCATGGTCTACCTAATAATATCCTCCTTCAGTACTTTTACCGTAGCCTAGACTCGGCAAAGAAAGGTGTTGTTGATCAACTTTCACTTGGAGGATTAACGCAACGACCATATGGAGTAGCATTACAGCTCCCGAACGGAATGACAACTATCAACAGAGCATGGTGTACCCATGAAGACCAAGCTCTCCTCACACCTTTACGCTATCTAAAGAACAAACTGAAAATCCTGAAGTGTCAATGTTGTGGGGTTTGGGTGTACAAATCCTGAGGAGTTGAAGTTTGACGCAATGTCTAACTAGAAGGTGAACTTTCTAGCCAACCAAGGCGGTGGCTATCGTTAAAACTACCCAAGAAAAGGGTGGAAATCAAGGTTGGGGTTGAGATGAAGGATGTAAATATAGAGATCGTGAATGGAGGGATCATAATCCAAATTGGAAAGATGGGGAGAAAGATCGATATGTGTCCCCGTGAGAGTTAGAAGCTTGAGGATTTGGAAGGTGGAGAGTCTAAGGATATGCTCTCGCGTATCCTTAACAAGTTGAACGGTCAGACAAAATGTTGAAAGGCATGAAAGAAGATGCATCCACCCTTAGTCAGACCGTACCTCCCATTTAGTTTCGATCAAATAGTTGGAAACCAGATGGATCATATCTCGTCTCACCTAAATCTGAGATAGAAAGGGGGTTTGCCTAGTGATACTATGTTCAACCCCAAGAATGAGGTTTGATAGTATATTTGTGTCGTGTCACGATGTTAACTAAGGCTTTGTTTGGGAGGCAGCCCAAAACCCTTTAATTATTTTTTGTGTCTTGATAAAATAATTGTGTGTTTTTTGTAGAGACTTAAGTTGGGGGAATACTTGAAAAGGTGTATAAAGGCGAGCAATTAGTCCAGTTGGTGAGTCGTCGACAAGTTCGGCAACCCCGAATTCTTCCGCCATCTACATCAAGACATTTTCATATTGCATCTTGTAAAACTTGGTGGTTCGTAGAAATTATTGGTGAATCGCCAACCAGTTTTGCAACCTTTATGAATACCGTCGTTGGAATTCCTATGCGAACAGAGGATCCTATCAAATTCAGTGAAGAAACTAGACATTGACGCTTTGCCAAGTGACTCGGCGAGCTTTACTAATATCGCCAAATGGTCGGAATCTGAACAGACGTTGCACGCCAATGGTTTAAAAGTCCAAATTCAATTACTCTTTGTCACTTTTCCCCTTCATGAACTCACACCAGCACTCTTGTTTTATAGTTCTTGAACTTCTAGACTGTTTAAGTGTTGAAATCATGCTCAAATTATGATTGCATTGCTTTTTAGCATCTCCATAGCATTCTAATCGGCATCAAAGGTTACCCCCTATATCTATTTTTTTTTTTTGAAATTGTACTCATTTGCATAATGTGAATCTTGATGAATCTTTATTGGATATCTCTGGTTAATTCAATTCCAAGTTTTATCAATTACTATCTGATACTTGCTTAATTGGGGAAATCCCGCTCGAGTGTGCTTTGAGTTATATTATTTGGGCTATGGGAATGTGCATGTGTTATGGGTATTAGTTGAATTGGTGTATTAAACGCATCAAAATAGCTCGGTAACTCACCGAACGACTTCTTCATATGTCTTTTTGTCTGCACCTTTGGTTCCTATATGCACTATGTTTGGCGAATATCCTAAGTGGACGACCACTTCACCAACTGGTTTGGTGAAGTGATTCTACACTCAAAATCCCCTAATTCTGTTTGAATATTTTATAAATTTTTCTCGAAGTCTTCACTAAAATGGCTAGAACCAAAGTTACACGGAGAAATATGCCACCCGGACATATAAAAGCATGAGAGTTTAAAAGAGACGAAAAGATAGTAGAACTTGCCAAGGAAAAGGAAAGAAAAGAAGAAAGTGCGTTCTAGCATAAGGTTCCTATTGACCCCACTATTCCATTGTGGAAATGGGGATTCATTAATTCAATCCATGCCTCCAAAGCATCTCACGGTGTGGATAAGATTTTAGAGGCAAATATAGAGGCTAAAGCCACAGCGGAAGCAGCAAAATCCACTGAAACCCAAAAGCAGGACGTTGCAACTCCGAGTACTAGCACCCAAGTCCCAATCTATGCACCAGGCTCTAATATCTCGATATATTGAGTGAACGTTTAGACCGGATCCCTTCTTCATATTTCTCTCTGTTTTACTTTGATTACACAATCGAGTACTTTTATTATTCACATTTGAGAACAAATATTTTCTTTTTTGGGTGGGTGAGACTCACCTTTATGCTGTTTTAAATCATGTTTTAATAATATTTGGGTTGTCTATTTTAAAATTGTGTTTTATACCTCTTGTGTGATTGTTTGAGCTTATGGATCCTCTTTTTGTTAAATTGCAAATGATTTTTAACCTTCCAAAAAAAAGTTTTTATTTTTTAAAAATTTTTGCCACCGCTTGTGTTGAGAGTGGTTGTTCTATTGCAAATTTAAGTCTTGGTTTCGATCAATACCAATGACTTGAATAGTGCTCTTAATTGAACAAACATAAATGTGCGACTACGACGAGACCAAATAAAGTTGCATAGACAATATGTGAACTCTTTGCATCTCGTTGTGATTAGACATGTATCAACTTAATTATCTTTGGACGACCATTCCACACTAGGAAAAGTGTGTAGTCTTGTCTGACTTAAGTTTCAATGCTAGTGTGATAAGCTTACCTTTAACCATGCATGAATAAACCTAGAATTTTCCCCATTAGTCCAGTCAATTAAGTAATGTTTTCTCTTGAAATGATCTTAGGAAATTTTATAGAGTGGGATCCAAATTGACATATACCTCTTTTGTGACCTCTTTTGTGAGTGTGTGAACTCTATTGAACACCAATTGAACCTTAACCTTCTTTGGAAGAAATTGTATAAATACTATACCTTTCTTGACCCATCAATTGTAATCCTCATGAATGATTGGTTTGATTGAAATAGCTAACTCAGGTCAAAAGCCTAAGTTAGGGTGTCGTGAAAAGAATAAGGAAAAGTCAAAAGAAGTGCAAGGAAAGTCTCCCTTAAACCCATGGTGTTGCGAAAAGATGGAAAACCTCCATATATTAAAAAAAAAGAGAAGAAAACAAGAAAAGAAAAGTTGTCAAATACAAGTCAAAATGGAATAGGGTTTCAAACCAATCCATGAGAATGAAATATAGGATGTTTTATGAGCACTAACAAAGATGAGGAAGGAAGAAGAAAGGAAGTGTTATGAGCACAACAATTCATGGGACCCTTTAGTCCCTAAGCCTAAATGAACATAGCTTTGCACTCAGTCCCATTACAAGTCTTAGAAAGACCTTTTAGATCTTAAGGAAGTGGTAACGACAGTTGACTGGAAAATGAGGGAAAACCTATGGGTGAAAGCATGCACTTTGTTCCTCTCTTATAGAGTGAGCATTGTATCTGATTTTTTAACTTTAAATTAAGTATACACTTGTTTGTGAAAATGGAATCATCATTTGTTTGAGGGAATTCAAGTGCTTATGTTTGAGCTTGAACTTGCATCTGAATCAAGAAATGCGAGCTTGAGAATCTTGGATAATGGTGTGTCACAACTTGTATCTTTGAGTACACGATTGATCCTTCCATGAGTAGTTTGAGTCTTATTATGTGCATTCATGGTTGAGTCTTGTGTAGCACTATTTGAGACATCCTTTTTGAATTGCTGAACTTGAGTTTTACTTAAGGACAAACAAAGTTTAGGTTGGGGGTGTTGATGAGTCCACATATTGGACTCATTTTGAGGCTATATTTTGAAATAAATTGTATCCTCCAATGATTATTTTATCTCAATATCCGATAAAAACTCTTAAGTTTCAGGTATTTGAGGATTTAAGGAAATCATGGACACTATGTCGCAAAGAGGAACAAAACGACTGACAAATTGGAAGAAACGAAAGCTGAGCATTTCCAAATCCACTTAGGGTATCGCTGATATGCATGGCTTTCGCCTTTGGTTCTAGTGTACTGAGCCCTGAAGGAAGAGGATCAAATCGGCGGAGAAAGGAGCAGTCGGCACATCGCCGAAAAATTCCGCAGAGCATTTCTATACAACCCAATATTCCAGGACGCACAGATGTTGTGGCCAAGAATAAAAAGTTGATGAACTAGAATATGGGTGAATCGTTGAATCGATCGGCGATTCCTACTCACCTCACCATATGATCCACCGCCAACACAAATTTGAAAGCTATAAATACTAGTAGAATAGTATTTTTTAGGAGAGTTGGATCATTTCTCTTAGGATTCCGAATTAGCTACAAACTATATCATATTTTCTTAGTACTTTTTATATTTTACTCTCAAGTTTTGTGGGTATTTAAGACTTTAAGAAGAAAGGTTTTCTTCTCCTTCGATTTGAAAGTGAGTCTCCTTGATTCTTCTTTCTTTGCTTAAATCAAGAGTTATTTTCCTATAGCCATTTTGTTTCAACATTAGTGAAGGTATAATTTCTTATTTCTTGATGTTTGGCTTCATGGGGTGTGATTTAGCAAATATGAGTTAATATTATTGTTGGGTATTGCTTTTGATAGCTTAGATGTAGTTTAATGGGTATTTCGTCTAGTGGTTGTGGCTTAATATAATGTACTGGTAGTTGCAAATACAAGTTCACCCATGTGTTCTCGGCTTGATTGAGAGAGTGATCGCAAAACAAAGACCGATAGATTTATGGCCTAAGTAGTGGGTCGACATGAGCTTTTGCTCGAGATAGTGAGCCCTAGTCCCATTTCCTAACACTCAGCTCGAGAGAGTGAGTGGGGTAAGGCATGGGCTGGTCTTCGTGCGGAAAGTGGGTGTCCGAGAGGAACCCATTTTAAATGGGGTATGTTGCTCGAGAGAGAACTTATTTTCATATACAGCTTAGCCTAGTCGCTATTTTACTACAGATTTTCTATCGAGAACATGAACCCAATAATGTAGTTTAGCTTGTATTGCGTTCACATCCCAAGAATTCCCCCTCTCATACTTAATTTCTTGTTATTTTTATTGTTCTTATTATACTTGTGACAACCCCCCCCCCCCTCCAACATTGATATTTGACACTTTCGTGTCACCCCCTTTAAATTTTATAATGTTTTTATTCGTAAATTTCTTTAGCTACGACTAACTAGAATGAAATTTTAATTAGCTATAACTTTTCACTATCACTCCTTTGGGACACGACGCCAAACCTCGGTTGGGTTATTGTATTATCGACAATATTAGACACTCGAACCATAGTTAGTGTCGTTGGTCAGGATAAGCATAAGGCGTTATAAAATTTGTCACTAAGTGTCCAAATTTCCAACAAGCTAAAGTAAAGCACTAAAGGACCGGTGGTATGGCTCATAATGTAGAACTTCTGGAATGGAAGCTGGAGATGATCAATATGGATTTCATTACAGGTTTACCAAGGTCTCACTGGTAGCATGATTCTATTTGGGTGATTATTGATAGATGACGAAATCAGCCCACTTTTTGCCAGTAAAACTATCCATTTAGCTGAAGATTATGCTAAGTTGTATGTTCAAAAGGTATTAATACTTCATGGAATTTTGGTATCAATTAATTCAAACAGAATAGCGCAATTTAATGCACAGTTCTAGAAATCTTTTCAGAAAAAAATCGACTTAAAGGTGAACTTAAGTACTGATTTTCATCCTCAAATGGATGGTCAAGCGCACTATTCAGATTTAGAAGATATGTTGAGCGCCTGCGTGGTCTATTTTAAGGATTATTGGGATGATCACCTACCTAACATTTAGATTGAGTACAACAATAGTTACAACTCTTGCATCTAGATGGCTCCGTATGAATCTCTATATGAAAGAAGCGTATTGATGATTTGAAGTTGGTGAAGCTAGGTTGATAGCACCAGACTTAGTTCATCAAGTTATGGAGAAAGTGAAAGTTATTAAAGAGAGGTTAAAAACAGCACACAGTCATCAAAAAACCTACACTGATGTTAGAAGAAGGGAGTTAGAGTTTGAAATAGATAAGTGGGTACACTTAAAAGTTTCACCCATAAAAGGTGTTATGAGATTTGGTAAGAAGGGAAAGCTTGACCCTTGTATATTTGCCATTACAGAATATCCAAAAGGGTTGGTAATGTAGCTTATGAGTTAGAGCTACCCCAAAAGTTGACACTACTGAAGATATTGGTATCAATGATAGTTTGTCTTATGAGGATATCCTTGTTTAGATTCTAGAGCATATGATTCGCAAGTTGAGGAATAAGGAAGTAGCATTAGCATCAGTCAATGTTCTTTTGAGAAACCAATTTGTTGAGGAAAGTACTCCAGAAGCTGGAGAGGTTATGAAGAAGAGATATCCAATCTCTTTGAGCCCGCATAAATTCCAAATCAAGGTACTAATTCTCTTCTTAGTACTCTTTAAATTGACACGCTTAATGTATTATTGCTAGTTGGTAGTTTGAGCTGAATCTTAGATGTTACACCCTTAGCCTACTAAGATAAATTTTATTCGAGGACAAATTTTCCCAAGAAGGGGGTATTTTAGTCTTTTCCATATGCAATTAATTAATTTCATTTTTGGTAATTAATTTGGGGTCTCAACTGATTGGATTCATTTTATGCTATTAAAATTGAGTTAGGGTCTTGAGAGAAGAGAAAAGAGAAGAACAAGCAAGGAATCGCCAAGTCTTGAAGAATTGTTTGTGGATTTTGTCAAGGGGTGATCCCTATGAGGTATGTGAGATCACATAGTGTTGTTTTAGTTCACCTAAACGTCTATCGTGATTCAATTCAACTTTATTGTTCTTGAAAGAAAATATTATGAGTTCTTGATGAATTCTTTTAGGTTCATGTGGTTCTTGTTGTTGAAGTTGTGGAGAAGTTCATTGAGTTTGATCCATGAGTTGAGTAAAGCTAAGTGATATTTTCAAATTCCTTTCAAGCTTATGTCGTGTTTAGTTTTCCCCTCGCATGCTCGTTCATTCAATGTACTGATGTCATTGGGCCTGCATTGTTTTATGAAACAGATACAGGTGACCAGGATTAATATCCAGTGCCTCGTTGATCCAGTTGAGCACTCAGAGTCCGTTGGTGAGCCTCCTTTCTTGTGGAGGATTTCCTTTCTATTTCTTTGTTAGTCAGCTGTTAGGATGATCAAGGGCCTTTTCCCGACATCCTATTAGTATTTAGAGGCTTCATAGACAGTTAGATATGATTTTTTTAGTTTTGTATTTCAAATGTTTTGCTAAAAGACTCGAGTTATCACTTTGGCTAATTTGAATGTTTATCCTTAAACGTTCTAAGTTTATCAGAGATAGTTGTTTTAAAGTGCATTTTAATCCTCGTATTAATACTTTAAGTCTTTCGCTATGAGTTAAGCCAGACCGAGGGTCCTTTTGGGACCAGCAATGATTCTCGAGTGCCAATACCGTCCAAGGTATAGGCTCGAGGTATGACAGGAGTGTCCTCAACTAGATGAGAAGAAAATGAAGGAGCTCAATGGTAAATTAGAGTTAGAGTCTTCGAGAATATACTCAAATAAAGGTATATAATACTAATATTTCCTCCATTTAACAATGCATGATGTTTTTAGTTTGAGAAGACCGAGTAAGTAAAATATTCACTCTAATATAGCAAAAAGAAGTATCTCTTTAACGATTTTTTGTTTACATAAAATCTTACTTTATTTATTCTAATAAGGATAAATTGGGAAGAAAATTTTTAATTTCTTATTGATTTGTGAATGACTACAAATCTTAAAAGAAACTAAAAAGATAAAACAACTCATTTTGAAATAGAGGTAGTACTTTTTATTGTCTACGTTAATTGAAAATATAATATCGAGCAATAACCTCTACACATGATATAGTTTCCTGTTTTTTACTGTCAAAATATTTGAAGCAGTTATAAAACTTTTGATTATTATAACAAATTAATAATGCATTCACACTTAACCGGTCAGTTTTCTAGTATTAATTAATACATATTCACTCTATAAAAAATTATTGTCCATGAAAATTAATGTAATTTGTTGCGAGTCAAGATTATTATGTATATAATTAATTTGGATTCAAACTATTATTCCCTTACAATACTCTCTCATCTCTATTTAAAGCAATGGCACCATTTGCGTATTCATCTCACGAGTAGTCTGATCTTTTTCTTCCTCTCTCTAGATCTCTTCTCTCTATCTATGTTTTTCATTTTTCTCCATATCCTTCATCTCTACTCTTGTTTGCTTTCTTTTCTATTATTTTTTGCAGTAGAAAATGGAAACAGTACTTCACTACAAAAAATTATTGTTTCTTCCATCATACTTTATCTCTTTTTCCTCTACCACCTTCTACAATAGCTTGTTAACACAAAATTAATTATTTATATGCACTCAATTTTTTATTAGCGATATACAATCTATTTTTGATCTTTTATATATTAAGCTTCTTGTTAAATTTTGGTTTGAGTTATCAAAAGAGTAAGAAAAATGGGATCTTAGACAAGTCAAAAAGGTGTGTTCCTTGCACTAACATGTTGCACTATTGTAGGGTATTAGATGATCAATGGATGAAATTATGAATTCAGCTACGAAGAATTCTTCAATGATCAAAATGAACCTTCCTTGTTTGGACTCTCGCTTGGTCTAACAAAATTCTAAATTCTAAATTTTTCATATCCTTGTATTTTTTTCAAGTTTTACAAGTTCCATTTATATGTCCTTTAATTAAATGCATATTTGTTAGCATTTTGTGTTGTTTGTAATTTCTAGTCTAGAATTGAAACTAGAAAGAATTTTACTTGATTTCTAGTTATGGTTTTTTTAGATTGCACAATTCTGAAAATTTTTAATCTTCTCATAATGTAATAATTTTTTTTTAGACTGTGTAATAAATTAAAGTGGTACTTATACTAAGCAATAAATAATATATGTTTACTTAGTGCAATAGAGTTTTTTAGTCATCAAAGTGGTTAAACTAGAGAAAGTAATGTTTACACATAATATTTATGATCAATTGACATATGTGGATTAGTAGAATTCAAGGGCGAAGCTACATCCATTCGGTGGAAAATTACACGATATAGAGAGGTCAAATTCTGGTTTTGACGGATAAATAATTAATGTTGAACAACGTTAACATAAGTTCTTCCATGACACAATGGTAAAACTTGTTTAATTCCACCATTGATGCGCAGGTTTGAATCCCACGAAGCACACAATTGTTTTGGTTTTATTTTGAGAGCAGAACACAACCTCACACACCATTATCATGTTCCTCAAGTTTCTTAATTATTAATATCAATAAAATATTTTAATTTTGAATATTTAGAAATCATGTTTTTCTAATTTTTATCTACGATATAATGCACTTTTGAATGATGAAAACAAAAAAAAACCAACATTTTACATTAAAATTTTGTAATTATTTTAATTTTGAATATTCAAAATTCATGTATTTCTAACTTTTATCTACAATATAATGCACTTTCGAATTACGAAAACAAAAAAACCAACATTTTACATTAAAAATTTGTGTTTATATATGTTAATAACTTTAAATCCAAAGCTAAAATCAATATATGCATTTTATCTTCTTCTTCTTTTTTAAGAAAAAATTTTTTCTACTTGTGTGATTTATTTTTCGTAAAGCTAGACGCATTTGTTCTATCCATATTTCACTTTAAAATAATAATCATATATTTTATCATATAAAATCAATGCATCAAAAAGAAGAAAAAAACCCGATTATTTTTATTTGATACTGACAAATGTTGAGATCGTTCCTGGTAGAATCACTTGGCTAAATAAATAATATTCAACTCACTTATTAAAAAAAATCTTGAACACGCTTGATGAAATTTTTGGTTCCGTCACTGGTAGATTCATTAGTTATTGGCATATCCAGTATTCCAAGAGAGACTGGGTCTGATTTTCAACCTTATGCAAGCATTATGTTTCTATAGTTTGTTACTCACCAAAGTGATCAAACTAAAATGTATAAAATTATTCACATGCACAAAATTTTATGATATTATGTGTGCTTTGTATTTATATAGTTTGTTAGTCTCCAAAGTAGTCAAACTAGAGAAATTAGCGTCTGCACATATCATGTGTATGATAAGTTGATGTATATACTATGTTTCTATAGTTTGTCAGTCACTAAAGAGGTCAAACTAAAATATTTAAAATTATTTACATGCACAAAATTTTAAAATATTATGTGTGTTTTGTATTTATTATAATTTGTTAGTCACCAAAGTAGTCAAACTAGCGAGATCAACGTCTACACATAGCATGTTTATGATCAGTTGATGCATGTATTATGTTTCTACAGTTTGTTAGTAATCAAAGTGGTCAAACTAAAATGTCTAAAATTATTAACATGCACAAATTTTATGAGATTATATATGCATTTATATTCATATAACTTTTTAGTCACCAAAGTGGTCAAACTAGTATGGTTAAAAAAACTATGCACTCATAAAATAGTCATTTATCTATGAAGGTTAATTAAATGTCCATATTGAAAAATAAATAGATAAATTGACTTTAATTATTGTTAGAACTTAAAATTTTACCCTGAATCTATCATTCTATGAATAGAGAAAAATATCAAGTAAATTAATATTTTCAATCGAACATATATTGTATATCCAAAGATGATGTATATGTTTGGTTGAAATTATTCAATTTCCAATTAAATATTTAAAAAATGACATTTAAATTATGATAGTGTGACTTAATATCTACCTAGAGGAGAAATACGATGTACTTTTATCATTTTATATGTGAGCATGTATATCTATTTACAGTTATTCCTATTCATTTACATGTTTTGTTTGTTATTGTGTTCAATGGATTGAACTTGTCTGAATGGCATGAGCAAGTCTAGTTTCACTTAGGTGTGGTAGATCTTGACTTGGCTCTATTGAATGAAAAAAATTACTGTCATTACATATAAGAGCAATGAGAATGAGAAGTTTTTTCCATAAATCATGGGAGTGCTATAATAGATTGAATATTATGTTCATGTGAAAGATTGTTACTAAAAACATTAAGACTGTGACTTCACAAACAGAAAGTGTTAGGGAGTACCTAAAGTTTGTAGATGAATGTTTTTGTTCTTTTGATAAGTCTATCGCTAGTACACTAATGGCAGAACTCATGATCAGAAAGTTTGATGGGTGCACAGTACGTAAAATCATATCGAAATGACCAACATTGCAGCAAAACATTCGACCATGGGGATGTTAGTGGATGACACCTTCTTGGTTCTGTTTTATTTTGAATTTATTGCCTCTTGGGTATGGACCATTCCAAATTAACTATAACACTATTAAGTATAAGTGGGATATTAGTGAATTGACGTGCATGTTTACTTAAAACAAGTCAAAACTTAAGAAATAAGGAGGTCATTTTATTAACCTTATGGGTCGAGGAGTTGGTAAAAGACTTAAAGTGAAGGTCAACAAGTTTAAGAAAAAGAAAGCACCTACTAAAGTTCCACAGGATGATCAAAAGGAACTGCAGATGTGTGTCATTTATGTAGAAAGGAAGGACAATTTGACTAAATGAAATTTTTGCTTATTTGTGGCATAAAGGTTTGGGTGATATATCCAGAGAAATATTAAAAAATTAGTAAAGAATGAGATTCTTATGAATCTGAACTTTATTGATCTTTATATATGTTTGGGTTGCACTAAAGGAAAGCAAATCAAGCATACCAAGAAAGGTGCCACAAGGAGCACTTAGCTTCTTGAAATTATACACATTGATATTTGCGGACCCTTTGATGTTCCATCTTTTGGTGGAGAAAATTATTTTATCATCTTTATCGATGATTTTTCACATTATGGATTTATCTATTAGTTGAAAGAAAAATCTCAAGCATAGGATACTCTCAAAGTATACGTTAATGAGGTTAAAGACAATTAGATAAAAACTAAAAATCATTAGGTCAGATAGAGGTGGTGAACGTTATGGAAAGTATAACGAATCAGGACAATGTCCAGGTCCATTTGCAAAATTCCTCTAGTAACATGGTATATGTGCACACTATACTGTGCCAGGAACAACTCAACAAAATGGTGTTGTTGAAAGGTGTAATCAAACACTTATGGATATGGTAGGAGTATGATGAGTAATTTCCCGTTACCTAAATTTTTGTGGATGTATGCTCTTAAAATCACTATACGTTTATTGAACATGATTCTTAGTAAGGCAGTTTCAAAGACCCCTTTTGAATTGTGGACCGGAAGGAAGCCTAGTTTAAGCACCTGCATTTTTGGGGTTGTCAAGCAAACCTAGAGTTTATAATCCACATGAAAAGAAATTAGATTCTCAAATGGTAAATGGTTACTTTATTGGTTATTTAGAGAAATCTAATAGGTATAGGTTTTAACGTCCAAATTATATATCAAGAATTATTGAAATTGGTAATGCAAAATTCATTGAGAATTATGAAATTAGTAGGAGTGTTGAACAACAAAGTATGGAAATTAATCAAGTAAGGGTAAATATCTTATTGCCCATGAATAAACCTGCTTCCACGCCAATAAAAAAAAATGTTTTTCTCTTATTGAAGAACGCTTTAACAATATTTAACAACATTTGGATGAAATACTTCAAGAAGGAGCTAACTCACAAGTATCCGACGCAAATAAACAAAAAAAGTGTCATTAAGAAAAACTCAAAGAGAAAAAAAATTAGTTAATTCTGATTATTGTGTGACTTATTTGTAAGATTCATGTTTTGACGTTGAAATTGATAAAGATCCCATTTAATTTTCACATACCATAGAAAGCACTGAGTCTGATAAATGGCTTTATGTTATGAATGAAAAGTTAAAATTCATGGAATACAACAAAGTTTGGGATCTCGTTCAATTACCAAAAAGATCTAAAAGAATCGGGTGTATATGGGTCTTCAAGACCAAATGCGATTCAAATGATAATATTGAACGATATAAATCCATATTTGTTGTCAGAATACACTCAAAAATAAAGGCATTGCTTATAAAGAGATCTTTTCACCGGTCTCAAAGAAAGGCTTACTAATTGTTTTGGCTTTCGTAGCTCTTTATGATTTAGATTTACATCAAATGGATATGAAAAATGTCTTTCTTAATGGAGAACTCGAAGAGGATGTTTATATGGACCAAACAGAGAATTTAGAAATTAAAGAATAAGATGAAATGGTGTGTAAGCTAAATAAGTCAATATATCGACTCAAACAAGCCTCACAACAATGGTATTGTAAGACCCCCAAATGAGTTAGGGTTTCTAGAGCCTAACATGTTACTCATAAGGTTATAAGGTCCTAAAATGACTTATAATATGGTTTAGAGGAAGTGTGTAAAGTTTGAGATGATTTGGAAGTCAAACGTCAAGGGACAACCAAGACGTTCGACGACTAGTCACCTATGTGTCTCATGTGTCTATACATGCTTATATTTGTATGTAATGAGATTATTAAGTCTTAAAATGAAATATAATGATGTTTATATTCCGTATATGGAGTTTTGTGAACTTTGGAGGTCAAACATCCAAGAACGTTTGAGATGTTCGAAAGTTAGCCCTTGAGACGTTCAAGTATGTCTTAATGGGGCCTAGCCTGTTTGGACGTATTTTATATGTGAATTTTCGGTGAAACTTGCATGTAAAGTTCTTGACTTGTAAATTTAAATATTTACGTAAGAAACACCCGGGTACGACTTCCCAGGGGCCCCGCAAAAGGGCCCACAAGAAGGACCCAAGGGTTGTCGAGACACTGCCTTGGCAGTATCAATCGACTGAATCAAACGATACCCAGTTAGTTGACCAATGGACAGTTGGTGAGGTCTCATCAATGGACAATTATTCTGTGCATTGCTCAACCCAAGACAAGGCCAAGTTCTAATTGACTAAAGCTATAGACGACCCATTGATGGACCTACTGGCCGTCGATGGTGGTCCGTCGATGCAGGTTGGTGCATCACTGCCTGCGCACTGCTCATTAAAGGGGTGAATGTTAAATTCACCCCACATCCTAACCTGACCCTACTTGATTTATTTAACTATTTTTGGGTGTATATAAGTGATCAAAAATGTGATCAACACACAAAATAGACTTTCCCTCCAAAACCAATCCTCCCTAGAAACCTCCATTGTTGGTGAAGCACAAGAACGGCTTAGAGATTGGATTTTCATGGATTAATCATCATGTTTTAGAGGTTTTCAACTATACAAAGGTATGGTAATCCTTCATCTCTAAGTAACCTTTCACTTGGAGAGTTAATCTCAATGTTTTTCAAAGAGATTTCATGATCAATTCTCTTCTTCTTCAATCTAGCCATGGGTTCCTTCTAAAAATGGTTTTAATGGCTTAATCATGCTGAATTGATGTTAATGTATAGGTTTTAACGTGATTTTCAATCCAATTGCAATATGAACCAATGTTCCTTCCCAAAATCGATTTAGCCCTTGCATGGGCATTGTGATCATGACTTGTTAATGGTTGAATTGTGATTATGTTACGTTGAATTGTCTATATCTACTGTTATTTACGTGAATTGATGATGAATTGACGATGAAGGATCCATGTGGATCAATGTATGAAGATTTGAGAATGCTTAGTCTAGTTATGAAGGAGATCATTGTAACGTTGGTCCTTAATCGTACATAAGTGGAATTAGATTATGTTGAGAGTCTTGTAGGTACTGTTTTAGGTTAATATCATGTTTGAATTATGGATATGAATCTCGTATTATCAAATTAAAGAAGGCTTATATGAATTGGTCTAGGTTCTTCTAGTCTATCAAGTGGTAACTTGTGATCTTGACGTTAGGTTGGTTGTTATATGACTCGATCATGGATAATTTTCCTTATATACTTAATATATGTATAATGTGATGATAATTAGGTATAATTGATCTAACATGAATAGATAACCATTGAATTGGTAAAGATTGATTTAGATTCTTCTAGCCTATAAAGTGAATGTTGCAGTGTACATGACATGATCTAAATGTTAGGGTAGATGAAGCTTGATTTCGTTTGAATAATGATCGCTTTAGCTACTGCCCTACATTTATATTGTTGATAAATTGTTATTGATGATCAATCCAAGCGAATTGGGTTAAAGATCTATGTTCTTCTACTTGATAGTATATATGTGATGTATTGTATTAGATTGTAATATGATCTTGTAGCGTCTTGTACATGGTTTATTTTATAATTATGGTATTTTAGCTACTGGCCTATATTTGAATTATTGATGAAAGAGTAGTAATGGTCAATGATGACCAAAGTCTAAAGGATTGGTAAGAATTGCTCTACTCTTCTACTTCTCTGCCTCTCTATAGTATTGTTGATGAAGCCTTGTATGACATTGTGTGGTATGGTCCACTTATGGTGGAGGTTTTTACTTTATTGCCAATATATATGTGATGTTATCATGGCCTTGAAGTCAACTATACTATGAATGTGTGTTGGTGATGAATCATCCTATGTGCAGCCTATGCCTAGTTTCCAATTCTAACTATAATCTAGGTTGTGTTGCTAATGTCATGAACATGTAAATGTTTATGTTAAGATCATGTGTAAGTGCTTCCTTTAATGAAGTACTAAGGATGTATGACCCCTACCCATGTATCCCGATGTGAATGTGTGAATAGCGAAGGTTAGGAGTGTTGAATTCAATGTGAAGATTGTCTTGCCTCCTATGCTAAATGGTGTTATGTAGTCTATGCTTGAAAGTTTAATGTGGTCTAAGAGGGTGGCTGCCTCAATGTGTTGTTGATAGCCATTATATTATCATGTTGACTAATGTACACAGACTCACATCATGCATGCTTACAAGTAGTATACGTCATGGTGTCTAAATTAAAGGTAGTTCTCATATTCACTAGTGTCTACTACTATGCATGTTATTATGTCTATAAAAGTATGGTATGTGTTTCCTTAACTAGGGTAACTTGATAGGCGTACTATTATGGGCAAGGGTATGGGACTTTGCCTATGCATTGCACATGTGTGCCTTGATAGTATAGTTTCTAATTTTGGTTTCTATGTGCATGAATATAAATGTATGAATATGTGTGACCTTAATGTCTTATGTGAAAGGTTTGCTCACATATATGCATGCACACACACATGAATGATGATCCAGTCAATAGAGGGGCCTTGAAAGGTGTGCTCAAATATATCCTAAACTATATAGTGCTAATAATATATGTTATGTCCTTGTAAAGGATTTCTCACATGATGTAGGTTGATGAACTTTCATATATGACCTATCAGATAAGCATATGAGGGATGACTATCCTAAGCCTATGTTTTATAAAGAAATTATAATAAAGTTTTTTTTAATAAAGGGAACTTAGCTTAGCACCGGGTGAACTTGAAGATGAATGGTGTCCCTTCCCAGTGTAGGAAGATAGGTCACCATAGACCTCACGAGGTGGATAGCCTCATGACCCAAAAAGGGTGTTAGAGCGATGTTTCCATGATGCCCCCAAGTTCCATAAACTATACTTTCCACATAGGATCTAGCAATGTGATATAAACTAAAATTCTAGCATGTGTTAATGGTCTACCTTGGCTAGGTAAGAACACCTTCCATTGGTGTAAGGCTCTACAACACCAAATTTCATGTTTAGCACCCATGGTCTTACTGTCTGTTAAGGCTATAGTTTCCCTAAAGTAAAATGGACGATGGAAGTAAAGTACTAGGACCCTAACTAGGATGACTCAAGGGAGGTTACTTAGGATAGGTGAAATTAATGAACCCATCTAGACATTGCACAAGTAGCTCCTTGGGAAGTTCTAGGAAGGTGCTCTAAGGTGTATGATTATGATTATGTCTTTGTGCATGGCATGTTAGTATTTTTCTATTTGTCATGAAGATGTGCATGGTATGAGTCTATGTGATGTGGTCTTATTCTTATATGCACTATGTGAGTCTTAATGACTATATGATGAAGGTTGTTGACATGAATGAGGTTGTCTTCACTTAATATGTTGATGTATGAATTGAATGATAAGCTTTGTCGTCTCATGAAGGGTTTACTAAGTATGTGTGGGGTTATCGGGATTCACATGTACATTGCACTAATAGACTAAGATTGGGGTAATAAACATGGTCTTGTAATAATTTATGTGAAGTGAAGTCATTATATGTGCGAATTGATGTAGCTTATTGTAAAGCCAATAGAGCCTTGACTTAAATGTGTCTTTGATAGGTTATACTTGTATGATGGTATGTGTTGGCTTGTATAGGTTGTATGTATGGTTTTCCTAGTGGACTTAAGGTGATGCGCTGCACCAAGTATCACTAGAGGGTTACTTGGGAGGTTAATGAATAAAAGAAAAGAATTTTCACTGTAAAGAAGGAAATAGTTCACGGTAAAGTGACCTCAAAAATGACTTAAATTCTATATGTGATTTTCTATGATGTTTGGCTTTTGAATGTGTCAATATGAAGTATGTGAATGATATAAATGTTATTGTATAAAGGTTTTATGAAGATTTACTCAAAAAGACATGATGTATGATTTCAAGAAAATGATCCTTTTAAATGCATATTTTTGCATGGTTGTCATACTTAGTGCATTCTTGTACTAATCTCATTCTTCTCTACTTTTTACACAAAGTGTAGGTTATGGATGCTTAAAGGGTGTCTTAAATGGTGAGGAGCTTTATAGATGATTCCCAAGCTCAAGAAAAGTAATCCTTAAGTTCTAAGGATCTCCTAAACTATGGTTTACTGTAAAGTGTATAAATTAGTATGATATTAATGTATTATGTTTTAAGGGTCGTGTCCCTAAAGTACTCTAATGTTGTTGAGTCTAAGATGGCAAAGAGGCTTAGAGTCTAAGATGTAATATGATATTTTATATATATATATGAAGTGAAGTTTCTAGCATATGATATGCTTTGAAAAGTTTTAAATTTTCTGCTAAATAAATTATGGCAAATGCGATGAATGATAACTATGGGCTTGTATAAGACCTCCGAGAGGTCAAGTATGCCATGTTACTTGTAGGAGGTTCTCCCTAGATGTGACAGGTATATAAAATTTAATGATACCACGGCATCTTTTGGATTTAATAAAATTACCGTTGATCGGTGTACATAACAAAAGATCAGTGGGAGTAAGTTTATATTTTTTGTCCGGTATGTTGATGACGTTTTACTTGTTTCCAATGATTTAGGAATATTGCGTGAAACCAAAGACTTTCTCTCTATGAACTTTGAAATGAAAGATATGGGTAGGCATCCTATGTCATAGGGATAGAAATATTTCATATAGATCACAAGGATTACTGGACTATCTCAAAAAGGCTATACCGAAAGAGTTCTAGAGAGATTTAACATGAATAATTGTTCAGCGGGAATAGTTCCTATTCAAAAAGAGAACAAATTTGATCTCATGCAATGCCCAAAGAATGATGTAGAATGAAAATGTATGGAAACAATTTCTTACTTTTCTATTATTGGAAGTTTGATGTATGTTCAAACTTGTGCAAGTCCGGATATTAATTTTTGTGGTCGGAATACTAGGAAGATATCAAAGTAATCCTGAAATTGTGGAAAGAGGCAAAGAAAGTCTTAAGGTACCTGAAAGGAACGGAGGATTACATGCTCGTGTATAGGGGATCCAATCACTTATAAGTTACTGGATACTCGAGTTCAGATTTTGTTGGATATGTCGACACTAGAAAGTCCATGTTTGGTTACTTATTTCTATTAGCTGAAACTGCAATATCATGGAAGAGTGATAAGCAATCTGTCATTGCTACATCTACAATGGAAGCACAATTTTTGGCATGTTATGAAGCCACAATTCATGCATTGTGGCTGCAAAACTTCATTTTAAGACTTGGATTGTCGACACCATTATCAAGCCGCTAGAAACTTATTGTGATAATAGTGCAGGAATATTCTTCTCCAAGAATAATAAGTCATCCAAATGTGCCAAACATATGAAATTAAAGTACTTTACTGTCAAGGATGAAGTTAAAAAACAAAGAGTGTTACTTGATAATATTAGAACTAATTTCATAATTGCAGATACGTTAACAAAATGCTTCCAACTAAAGACATTTAATGAACATGTTCAAAGAATGAGTCTTGATTGTACTTATAATTAATACATTTATGATGTTTTATACTCTGAGCTCAAATTATTTGTTTCTGATATATGTTAATGAATATCTTGTTTCTCATAATGGTGTAGACATTATATTTTTGAGATCTTACAAGATATGTCTCTATGATACATTGTTGTGGACCGTAATGTTATACGTTTTTATTGTTTATGGGCCTAGTATGATAAGTAAAAAATGTAGTAGTATATGGAAGGAAGTATGTAGCTTAAATTTTATGGACAACCGTCATAATTGGCATTATTATTTTATCATATTGTGATATGTATGATGTACATTATAGAAGAAATTTATTATACACGTAACTAATGTTTATTAAATATTAAATATTCTGTGGTCAATGGGCCAAGTGCAAGAATATAATAATTACTATTAATTATTTCTTACTTATGTCCTATGCTTACTTATAACTCAAATAATACCATACATAATATTTAATAAAGAATAGATCTTGTATTTACATTGGTTACTTGATGGACGTATCGGATTAATTCATAACCTCTATAAATTGGTTCCCCCTCCACCCATTATGGTTATCACATATTCTCTACAATAATTTCATCGTTAACGGTTGTGATAACATAAAATTAGGGTAAGGAGGTAGAAACCAATTTATGACTAGCGCTTCTGCTTCTCTCTATGATGATGTCTTCCACATCAGGTATGTGCCCCCTAACAATCTCTATGTAGATTAATCGTGTTCAAGATCATGAAAGTATTTAATCTTAAGACTCATTCAATTTGTACTTGATGTTTGTTTTTATTTTTATTTTGTAAGTTTATCTACTTTAAACACAATTTTCGAGGTACATGTTTAATAAAGTTTAAAATTTTATGTGTAACATTAGACATGTTTGTTTGAAGTGTGGTCTTGCAAAGACCAAATATCGAATATCTTTGAAAAATGTTATGGCTTGATAAGGCCTATTTAAGACATTCTTTTTATTGAAGATATGGCCTTGCAAGACCAACTTCGAATATTTTTTACTAAAGCTATGGCCTATCATGAACTAAAAATCGAAGGTCATGTAGAATCTATACTATTCCATTGATAGGTAAGATAACTTTTCACCTATATAAAATATCAGCCATTTTGAAATAGTAAGACGATCAAAATGAAGTCTCAAATGTAAGCTTTCATATATAGAAAATTATATATGTTGAAGAAGTAATAACTCCACATTTAACACCCCAATTGAGAATACAAACAATGTTTATCTATTAACCTATCCTTCCTCATGTGTCTCACTTACAACCTAAATGAATAAGCATGTAATTATATAACCAAACCACAATTTTTTTTGATATGATTTCCATTATTAATTCTAGAGAAATACAAAAAAAAAATTTAACTTGTTCGGACAACTTACTTTAGCGCTTAAACTACACGAACGTTTAAATACCTTCCTTAACATCTTCAAAATGATTTTTTCCACCCTGAGACTATAACACCACTCTCACCTGCCACATCATAGCCTCATAAGCGCCACATCATAACCATGTAGGCGCCATGTCATTAATTTTTTATTTCTTATTTACTTATTCACTTTTTTTCTTAAACACTTTTTAAAATTAATTATATCACTTGATTAATGCATACCCCCACCCCCACCCCCCACTCTCATTTTCTTCTTCCTTGTTGTTTACCATTATTCCAACCTTCAATTCTTTCTTTATTCTTCTTCTTAATCACTATTCAACACTATTTTAAGTCACATTTAAAGAAGAAAATTCACATTATCTTCTTCGAACCCTCCCAAAGAATTTACCCTCTTGGAGAATGGATTTTTTTGAAAGCCAATTTTTCTTGACAACTCAAATAAGAAATGAAGATTGCATGAGAAAGTTGATCCAAAGAAATATAAATTTTATGAGAAATGTTTGAATGATCTAGAATCAAAATTGGTCACCCAAAAATTAAGAAAGTTTACATTGGCGAAACCCACACCAATAATAGAGTAAAATCGACGTCAATAAAATGACATTGGTATTGAATTTTATGGATTAGTAAAAGACAAGTGAAAATCAAAATAGTGAATAGAGGTGGGGATGAAGATGGAGGATGATATGTTTCAATGGAGAAAGATGCATGTGTTTTGATGAAGACAACAAAATAAAAAAAATACAGAAATTAAAAAGGGGACCCAGTAATTTCATTTACCTCTTTATAAGAAAATTTACATATTTTAAAGATTTAATATATAAAAAACTATTTAAATAATTTGTTATATATTGGCTAATAAAAAAAAAGGTCATGTGTAAGGATTTAAAAATGCAGCTTTTTTTCACGCACTTTCACGAGAGTGCACTCACTCTCTCTGGCACATCATTCCTTTGGGGATGTTTTAATCACTTGAAAGATAATAAGGGAGAATTTAAACACCCGCATAGTTTAATTGCTAAAGTTAGTTTTGTTGTCAAGTTTAGGAGGGTTTTATGTATTATCCCTTAATTCTAACTAAGCAAACATACCAAATTCTATAACTAATAGTAATACAACAATAAATGTATAAATATACCTAGCTAACCTGCATATTTATCAATCACTTATCAATATATCATCTACGATAATATTGTCATCAACAAGCTGGTCAAATACAACCAAACTAATAAAGCATTGAAATCATATTCATTACCTGGCATTTATATAATATAATCTCTAAAGCTCTCATAAATCATAAGAGTCACTCACATCCGTATACATTTTCCAAAAGGTCTTAATCTTGGATATTTATTAATGACATGTACGAAACCCTAGATGACGATGCATCATAAAGGCATAGTACCCTATCCAACGACACACATAACTACTTGTCGACACACATAACTACTTGTCTGTAAACTTATATCATACTCATCCCACTCATCATCCAAATAGTAAGTGTATGCTTACCATAACTGCAAATATCAATATGCTAAATTATGTAGTTACATGTTTAAGTCTTATCATAATACATTAAATATGGAATAATCACGAGTTTACAATTCATGACGTCAGTCAAGTCAACTATCAAATCAATAAATGACTGATGAGTGGTAGACTTGCACTCATATAAGGTCCATTTATGTAAGATCTTGTAGCTTGTAATAGTCAAGAATAAGCAAAGAAATTAAAATTTTATCATTTTAGGAAAGAATAGAAAAATCTAGAAAATTTCCTATGTTTAAAAAGGAGATTTTTGGTCATTTTCGAACTGTCATAACTTCTAGGTCAGGATAAGTTAGAGTTAGTTCTATATGTGGTTGCAAAGCCCTCAAGTTTTCACTATTTTGATATCGTATGAAGGAGATATGTCTTTCGGAAGTTGGGTTGTTGAAATGAAGGAAGTCCAATCCGGATTTTAGTAAGGGTAAAATGGTCTTTCCATCCAACTATTTCCTAATTCGTTTTAAAGGTTTATTAGGTGTAAAACTAAGCCTTAATTTAGTTTTAGAAAATTTATTTGAGCTTAGGGCTTGGGAGAAAAGAGAAGAGAAGAAGGAGAAAGGAGAAACATCAAGAACTCTAAGGCTTCGCAAGTGAAATTCGTCAGGGGTGATCCCTATCAAGGTATGTAAGATTTTTATTTGTTGGGTTACTTCACCCACACACCAACTTGTTTAAATTCAGCGAATTTTGAGTAGATTGAATAATGAACATTGAAGTTCTTGAAGAATAATGGTTGAATTCTTGTTGGTTGAGTTGTAGTATGCCTTTAGTTGATTTGATTCGCGTTTCCAGGTTGTTTCTCGAGTTTAATCTATTGGGTATTGAGGTTATTATTGATCCTAAGTTATTAGGGAAAGATCCATGGAAGATTAGAAGGTTTAGAGATGAAAACGGAGAAAAAAAGTCAGAATTCCCGTCAGACAGACCCTGAGGCGTCGCGCCTGCCAATGCCCCTCAGGACAGGCTCTGTCCGACAACCTCTGGCGTGCCACGCCATCTAGAGACCCTCATGTTAGCCTCTATTTGTCAGGCTCTGGAGCTCCACGCCTCTTAGAGCGCCAAGGACGCCTGGAGACCCCGTTCTTTCTCCATTTCTTAGTTGATTCCAACACTCTAAGTTACATCTAAACATCATGAAATCATCCATAAACATGAGATCATGAACCTTGAATCCATAATTCAATTCAAAGAAACTCATGATCAAATTCAAAGAAGTTAAGCATCAAGTCTAAAAGTTCTGAAGCAAGTCAAAGTAAGTTCTTAAAAGTTTTCAAAAGGCTTAAACAAACCTTTTAACTTTGTTTTAAGGCTCAAGTTATAAGTTGATCAAAGAGTAACGAGTTGAGAAAAATTCCCAAAATTTATAAGAGAACTAAGTATTCCCTAAGAATTAAGTTACAAGTTGAGCAAAGAGTAAAGAGTTGAGTTCATTTCTCAAAAGTTATAAGGGAACTAAGTATTCCCTAAGAGTACAAATATTTTCACATTTTGAGCAAGTAAGGAAGCTAGAACGTCCAACAAAGCCTTTGGTTAGTTTTAGTAAAGAGGAAACTATGATTTCCAAGAAAGCTTTTAAAAGCTAAGTTTGAGCAAATTATCTCAAACCAGATAAGAAGTTGTTTTTAGAACATATGAGCCAAGTATTTTGGGGGTAGTATTGAACAACGATATGGGGATGTGAGTTCATATTACCTCAAGCCCCCATAAAACATGTAGTCAACATGGACAGATGAAGGGTCATACTTTTAGATAATTCTTGAGTCCTTTTTAGCATAGACTAGTTGATCCACTTAATAGTTTAGATTTTATACTGACGGCAAGGTATAGAATGATGGAATCTGAGGTAAGACGTTATACCATCACTTAGGCTCATAGTAAGGGTTTTCGATTAGAGAATCTCCCACAGAACTATATTACTTTCATATATAAGCAAAGTTGAGTTGTTATTGCATTTTCTTTAACGAAATAAGTTGTTGTATTGTTTTTACAAAGCTTTATATATATTGCATGTATTTCAATTGCCTTATATATATATATTGAGTTGAGTATTCATGAGTTGAGCATAGCCAAGGTAAGTTCATCATAATCTTTTCAAGCTTTAAGTTGTCATTTAGCATCCCAACTCACATGCTCATACATTCAATGTACTGTGTATCGTCTTATGATGCAGACCCAGGTAACCACGATCAGCATCATTCAACACTCCGTTGATCCAGTTAAGCATTCGTAGTCATTGGTGAGGACCTTCTTGCATTCTGGAGGACATTTTTATTTGTTTTCTAGTATTTCATTAATAGGATGTTATGGGGTCTGTCCCAATATTCATCTTAGTATTTGTAGAGCCTTCATAGACAGTCAAATAGTTAGTTTGAGTCTCTTATTTCTGTATTTCAGATTGCATTCTTATGAGACTTAAGTGCCAATTTGGCCACCTTATTATTTCTTTGAGTTATATAATGAGAAGGTTTTATTTAAGTTAAATCTTCAACTGAGTTAAGTAATTCAGGCCAAGGGTTCGCTCAAAACCACCAATGGTCATTGGGTGCTGGTCACGTCCAGGGTGTAGGCTCGGGGCGTGATAATTTAGATCAATAATTAGTGTCCTCAATAACTAACTTTATCCTATTCTAATTGAATATTGATCATTTGTAGCTACGAAGCCAATTGGACAAGGCAAGGACTGATGTTTAATTTGAAAAATGGTCAAAAATACAAAAAGAAATGCAAAGTGAATGTTTTTTAAGGGCAGATCGTCAACTAAGCACAACCTCGCCCAAATCGAAGTGTATAGGACTAGTGTCTATCAAAGTCAGAGAACTCCAAAAGAAAAGGCGATGCGTCGAGTGAGATCGGCGGTCCTGATGTACATCACCCAAAACGACAATGTGCAAGGCAAATATTTAATGTTCGAGCAGTGAACCAATGTGGTATTTTCATAGCAATTTACCAAATGTGAAAGGCTGACTCAATCGAGTATGCCAACTAAGGCTAAAACACCTAAAGCCTAGAGCATCACTAGGTGAGCCGAGGAGCGAAGGGTGATTCACCAATTAAGGTGAGCCCGCTAACATTGTCGATCGGTTACAGAGTAGATTTTAGGCCAAATTTTGGAAAAATATAAATAGTCCAAAGAATATAATTTTAGAGAGTTGAACAGTTTGAGTAAAAGAGTGTGAGATTTTAGGCCAAATTTTGGAAAAATATAAATAGTCCAAAGAATATAATTTTAGAGAGTTGAACAGTTTGAGTAAAAGAGTGTGAGAGAACAGGAAAAGAAGTTCACATTTATTAACTTTTGAGTTGATAATACTTTGCCTTTGATAAATATTTTTCTAGTTTTTTGGATTTTACAATTTGAAGATTGAATTTGATAAATTGAAGTTAAATTCAAAGTGGGTTTACTCTTAATTTCTTAATTTCAAGCTACCCATGGCTGCTTTAATGGAAGGCATATTTTTTTTACTTTTTATGATGGTGGCTAAAACCTTCAGATCTATGGGTACTCAAATGAGTTTGGTTGTTGAATTAATGTAGTGGATATTATGTTATGCTCTATTTTATTGTTTATGCATGAATTTGGTCTAATTATCATGGGGTTAACTTATGGGTTAAGGTTTCAAACTTAATTCCTACTTCCTATCTGTGGAAGATGCTCGAAAGGCATTAACAGTGGGTAATCAGTTCAATACTGACAGTTTAGGTTTGTTGTCTATGGCTTGCTTGAAAGAAAGGTTATAGGTCGAATCTATTTGACCTATTATTTAAAGAGATAATAGTAAATTAAGGTATTTAGTTATTTAGAAATAGCATATAGATGAGAACGAAAGGCTCTATCTTAGAAAGAACTAATTTTAACAAGAACCAATTTGGAAAGAGCTATATTGTATAACACTTTCAACATATAATACGGGTAAGTTATTGTGCTTTGATGCATCAGATCCAATTATTTTATTAAGTGTACATATGATCATTTGGTAATATATGTATATACATTACATTGTTAAGGACATTTTATCTTAAGGCAAATTTAACCTTATAAGTGAGTTTTAGGTCAACTACAAACGACCATGAATTTCATCACAGAATGAGTTAGGCGATATCAAAATGAATATCTATGAGTGCTCATTCCAATGCCATCGAGTTTTCTAAATTTCGAGTTTGGATAAGGGAGATATGCCTGTTTGAGTTTAGTAAGGACATTCATTCGAATTAAGAATGTGTATTTTGGTATTTTCTAACCCCACTAGCCTAACTCATTTTTAGTAATATTTTAGGAGTCTAAACTGACTTAGATCAATTTTCACAATACTAAAATATAAGGTCTTTAGAGAGAAGTTCACAAAAAGAAAAAAAGACAAAAATTTCAAGCGTTCAACATTTTCTTGCAATCGTCGAGGGATTTCACCAAGAATTCAATTCTAACGAGGTGTATAAGCTTTCGTAGTGATGGTTTTGTTCACCCTCACGCCAATCATGATTTTCTTGAGTTAATTTCATCCATGAAAATCCATGTATTGAAGCTCTTGATGAGTTTCGTGAAGTTTTGTTCTTAAATCTATAATGATGGGTTTTCACAAGTTCTTGAGGTGAATATTATGAGTTTGAGGGTCATTTTTAGTATATTTTCATGTACTTATGTTGGGTATTATCATTTGATTCTAGGTGAATTAGGACCGAAATCGAGAAGAAAAATTCGTCGAAATGTTTTGGGGCGGCGCACCCCAGATGCTCTAGGAGGGATGGTGCGCAACAAACCAGCTCCAGTAAGTGGAGGACCGGCACAGCGCGCCAGGAATGCTCCAAGAGCATCAGCCCACTTTTTCTTTTGTTTTTATATCCTTACTTATTTCTTTGAGTCGAGCTTTAATTCCATTCTTAATCCTAGATATCTAAACTACATCTAATCATCTCGAGATTAAGATTCAAGTTTGAGAGAGTCTTCAAGTCTTTTTGAGAAGTATTTTACAAACTTCTAAAATTTATTTTAATACTTGAGCACAAAATGAATATATAGGAATGAAGAGAGTTGAGTTTCATTTTTCAAAATGAGTAT
This sequence comes from Solanum pennellii, assembly GCF_001406875.1. Taxonomy (NCBI): domain Eukaryota; kingdom Viridiplantae; phylum Streptophyta; class Magnoliopsida; order Solanales; family Solanaceae; genus Solanum; species Solanum pennellii. Next base: position 64,545,633 of record NC_028643.1, on the reverse strand, counting down.
ATGGGACTAAGCATTCCCAAGAGTAAATGTTTTACATTTAAAATGAGAGGAAATTTTGATTTCAAAATTAGTTGATGAGGAGTTGTTGAGCACTATATCTTTTAAGAGATCTTTTTGAGTAATAATCTCAAAGTTTGAGCATGAAGAAATGTTTTAAACATATGAGCATGTAAAGGGTCATACTTTTTAGATGATTCCTTATTTATTTTAAGCATGGTTTTGTGGATCCACTTAGTTGAGGATGTCTTACACTCTACCAAGGTATAATACAATTCTCACACTGTGGACGAGACGTTATATCATCACATAGCTTATAGTGATGGTTGACTGTTAGACAATCTCTCAAACAAGAGTAAAAGAGTTATTATTGTATTTTTAAATACATTGAATTATTACCTACTGTTTTAAAAGTTTTCTTTATTGTGCATCTTTATTGTTGCTTTTATATTGAACTGAGTTGAGTATTTCTGAGCTTGAGTATCCTTGAGTTTAGTTTAGTTGAGTAGAGTTGAGTTGATATGAGGTGAGTTTGTTCTTCCTTTTTATCAGTTCAAGCTTATGCATGTCCTTAAGAGTTCCTCTTGCAAGCTCGTACATTTCATGTACTGACATCATTTGGCATGCATCTTTCATTATGCAAATACAGGAGTTTCTTTGTTAAAACTTGAAACATAAACAACAAGGTCGTCCTTTCGGATGGCTCAATTGGTTTGGAGGGTGAGTGAGGGCAAAGGTTGTAGTCGTTGCGGGTTATCCTGGGGTTCCAAAAAAACAATGTCATAATTGGTAACAAATAGTCTTATATATGTTAATTTAGAAATTTTCTCTTTTGTTATATATATATATATATATATATGTATGTATATAACAATAATCAACCCAAACTTAGACAATTTGTATCTTCATAAGTTAATTTTATTACCTCTATGCTTGGGATGTTGAGAACAACCCACACAAGGGTAGCCACGTTGAATTTGGTTCTGGATTATTTAGGAAAAGCTTAAGTCATCTATGGACCCTTAAAGTTGTCTGCATATTTCGTTTAGAGACTTGAACAGACCTTGTTTTCTATTAGGAATGCTACTTTAAAAAATAAATACCTATTAAATATTTTTCTGACACTTAGTCAAAAGAAAAGGTGTGTGTAATACACATACACATGATGTGGCAAACTAAAAAATCAAAAAGAAGTCATGTTGCATTTTAATTTAAAGTAATTATAAATTTTAGTTTTGAATAAAGACTTTTAACTAAAGTAAAAGAAAAATTATACCCCTTACATGGCCGCATCCCCACCCCAAACATCTTCCTTTCTTCTCTTTTCCTAACACTGACTATTGTCCGCCATTTTTATTTATCGAAGCACTAAAATTGTTAGGCAAAAATTCCTAACCATGACTATTGACCATTATTCTTTATTATTTCCATTTAATTTGATAGTATTTTTGTAAAAGATCTGCTCTTCCTTTGTTGATTTTGATTTTAAATTTTTTTTGTTTCTTCCTTAATTTGTGGGGAAGCAGGGGTGTGGGTCAAGGGCGGTGTGTGTGGGTGAGGTGAAGAAGATGTGGATGGTGTTCTCCATTATTTTCCAACATAGAAGACGTTGATGAAAATCTTCATTTTTTCCGCCAAAAAATATGATGAAAGTACTACTGCAAAATCAATAATACATGATGAATATTACAAAAAAAATGAAGAAAAATTGTTTTTAAAAATTGGTGAAGTGTTGTAAAGATATAGTTGCAAACTTGTAGAAGATGGTGTGGTATTGAAAGAGATGAAAGAGAATATTGTTGTTAAAGGTTTTCCAAAAACAAGAATGAGAAAAAAACTAAAAAAGGAAAAGAGAAAAATAATGAAATATTTGATATAACGCTCTCACCAAAGTGTGAATTACACTTTTTGCGCCACATCAGCATAAACTGTCTAAGTGGTTCAAATTCTGAGACGATAGAGGTCTTTGATAGGTACAAGTCCTAATTGAGGTGTCTAAGAGAATTATGCGGACAACTTTAAGGGGCCATAGATGACTTCAGCCTAGGCCTAACTCATCGGTGGCCCCCTAAAATTGGCACCAATTTTCACTTACACACCTTAAAGCTTTGTATATTTTAGACACGTAATGTCATACTACATTGTGTCATTTTAGCACTGTTTTAACAATCAGTCAAATATATAAAGTGTGTGTAACAAACTCGCCTGATGACGTGTTAAAGTGAAAAATTAAATAAAAACACATGGCATATATATTAAAAATAATTTCTAAAAAAATGATATTTTAGTATAAAGAAGAAGTACTCAATGATTTAATGACATGTGAAATTTTTTATACAAAACATTCCAAAAAAAAAAAAAACAGCCCAACAAAGGTCATCTTCTCCGCCCCACCCACCTAGATCGACTTCTTCATTATTCCCCACCCACTCAACATCTTCTACACCTTTTCCCCCCCTAATCCCAACCCCTTACCCACCCACATATTCTTCTCCACCCCTCTCCCACCCCACCAATCACCTTTTTCAAGTTTTTCTGTTGCCCTTTTTCTTTGCCACAACATGAATCATTGCTTTTCTAATGGGTTTACATTTATTTTTTTATGAAATCTCTTCGTGTTGAAATTCTTTTTTTTTCCTGTAGCATCATCAAAACTAACATCTCGCAATTCAAAATAAGATAGGAAGAAACTAAGAACTCTCGACAGACATCTTTGGAGATGATTAAAAATATAGAAATTTACTTAAGTTAGAAAAAGTGAGTTTTTAGTCAACTTCAAACAACTATAACTTCTAGCTCAAGATGAGTTAGGGAACATCCAGATATGGTTGAAAATCTCTTGGAATAATCTTTCCAACGCCGCCAAGTTTGCGTGATTCCGAGTTTGTATGAGTCAGTTATGTACTTTGGAAGTTGGGCTATCGGAATAAGGAAAGTCCAATGAGGATTTTGAAGGGGTAGTTCGGTCTGTTCTTTACCCTATTAATTTATTTCGCTTTTGGTAATTAATTTAGGGTTTTAAGCTTAGTTAGATCAGTTTATTCTTTTACCAAAAGAGTTAGGATTTTGAGAGAAGAGAAAACAAGAGGAATAAAGCGAAGGAAGGAGAAGGGAATTTTCCATAACATTGGGTAGGTTCACCTATGTGCCAAACATGTTTGATTCAACATGAACTAGTTCTAGAAAGATTGGGATTTGAATGTTCTTGTTGGTTGTTCTTGAATTGCTTTCGCTCTTGAACATGAGTTGAGATTTAGGAGTTTCTTGAAGTAAAAGTGATGTTTCTTGAGTTCATTGGGTTAGATCCTTGTTTATATTATGTGGGTACATGAATCAAAGTGAACTTGAGAAAAGGAATCAAACTAAAACGATTTAAGGTCAGAAAACGAGAAGAAAAATTTGAAAGGCACACCTAGGGAAGGTCAGGCACAGCGCACCCCATTTACACCAGAAGGCCTGGGGCGGTGCGCCTACAGTGCGCCCAAATGATGCCTCTAAACTTTGGGTCTGGTGCGACGCGCCTGGATGCACCCAAATTATCGTTTTTCACCTAGTTTTCGTCGTTCAATCCGTTTAAGCCTTTCTAAAGTGTATTAACCCTTCCTAATGATTCTAACTACTCTAAATGACCTCTAAACCTATAGAAATCATCCAGAAACATGAATTACAACCTTGAATCCAAAACTCCAAATTCAAGGGAAGTCAAGAGCCAAGTTTAGGAAGTTCGTAGAGTCTTTTAGGATGTTTTGAGGGATAAAGAGGAGTTCAAGAACAAGAGGGCTAAGATAGGGAATGAGTCCGGGTAGTAGAAAAGTAATGTAAATTGGTCATTTTTCAGCAGAATCGGAAGGGACCTGCTTAATCATCTGTTCAACAAAGGTGAGTACAATAATCAGAACTTCAGAGAAAAACCTGCTTATTCTCAAGGTAGCATGGCGCAAGGGGGTAGTAAGCCTCCTGCATGCGCCAAGTGTGGTAGAACCATTTGGGTGTTTTTCATGATGGCTCCACTGGTTGTTTCAAGTGCGGTCAGAATGAGCATTTCATGTGAGAGTATCCAAAGAAAAAGAAGGGAAATAGTAATGGGGGCAACAAAACCTAGTCTTCTTCTGTATCTATAGCAGACAAAGGTGAACCTAGAGGGGCTATGGCCAGTACTGGCGGAGGAACAAATCATTTGTATGCTATCAACTGTCGCCAAGAGCAAGAGGATTCGCCAGATATTGTCATTAATATTATTTGAGTATTTGATTTTTTATATCTTGTTAGATCCAGGAGAGAGTTTATCTTTTGTAACTCCATATGTTGCTATGAACTTTGAGATTATTCCTAAGCAACTTAGTAAACCATCCACTTTTTCTACACTTGTTGATGAGTCCATTCCAACAAAGAGATTCTATCGTGAATGTCCCGTTTTCGTCAATTACAAGAGTACCCTGGTTGATTTAATTGAGTTAGACACGGTAAATTTTGAGGTCATTCTTGGTATGGACTTTTTTCATGTTTGTTATGCCTCAGTTGATTGTAGGTTTCGAGCCGTAAATTTGAGTTTTCAAATGAGCCAGTCCTAGAGTGAAAAGCAATTTAGCAGTGCTTAAGGGTTGTTTCATTTCATACCTTAAGGCAGGGAAGTTATTTTATAAGGGGTATGTCTATCACTTGGTCCGAGTTAATGACTCTAGTGTAAAGATACCTCATATTCAGTCAGCTCCAGTAGTAAAAGAGTTTCCATAAGAGTTTCCATAAGTCTTTCTAGAAGATCTTTTAGGAGTTCCTCCTATGAGAGAGATAGACTTCGTTATAGATCTTCTTCCAAATACTCATCCTACATCTATTCCACCATGTAGAATAGCACCAGCAGAGTTGAAAGAGCTTAAGGAGAAGTTGAAAGACCTTCCAGAGAAAGGTTTCAGTTGACCAACTATCTCTCTTTGGGGCGCTCGTCTTATTTGTGAAAAAAAAACAAGTACCGTCTTCCAAGGATTAATGATTTATTCGATCAACTTTAGGGTGCTTCCTATTTCTCGAAAATTGACCTCAGATCAGGCGACCATCAGTTGAGAGTAAGTGAATGTGATATTCCAAAGACAGCATTCATGACCTGTTATGGTCATTATGAGTTCTTGGTCATGTTGTTCGGTTTAACTAATGCACCAGCAGCGTTCATGGACCTTGTGAATAGGGTCTTCAAACCTTATTTAAATATGTTTGTTATAATTTTCATTGATGAAATACTAATCCATTCAAGGAATGACGAAGATCATACTAGTCACCTTAGAATAATCCTTCAGAAATTTAAAGATAGAGAGTTGTATGACAAGTTCTCTAAATGTGAGTTTTGGCTGGAGTATATGGCGTTCTTGGGCCACATAGTTTTCGGTGATGGGATTAGAGTTGATAGACAAAAAATTGAGGCAGTGTAGAATTGTCTTAGACCCACATATCCAACTGATATTAGTAGTTTCTTGGGTTTGGCTAGCTATTATAAAAGGTTCTTAAAGGGATTATCATCTATTCCATCCCCTTTGACCAAGTTAACTCAGAACAAAATTAAGTTCCAATAGTCTGAATCTAGTGAGAAAAGCTTTCAGGAATTGAGAAGAGACTGAGTACTACCACAGTTTTGACCTTACCAGAAGGTACTCATGGTTTTGTGGTGTATTGTGATGCATCTAAATTTGGTTTGGATTGTGTGTTAATGTAGATTGCAAAAGTTATAGCTTATGCCTCTAGACAGTTGAAAGTTCATGAGAAGAATTATCCAACCCACGACTTAGAGTTGGCTATAGTAGTATTCTCCATGAAGATATGACGCCACTATATGTATGGAGTTCATGTTGACGTATGCACTGACCACAAGAGATTGCAAATATGTGTTCACTTAGAGGGAGCTTAATCTCATACAAATGAGGTGGTTAGAATTGCTCAAGGACTATGACATGCGTATTCTTTACCACCCAGGTAAGAATAATGTTATTGTTGATACCTTAAGCAGGTTTTATATGGGTAGTACCGCCCATCTTGAGCAACAAAAGAAAGAACAAGCAAAATATCTGCATAGACTTGCAGATTGGGAGTTCGATTAATGGCTTCAATCGAAGGGGTAGTAGTGGTGATGAATGAGGCTAAATCATCCTTACTGTCAGAAGTGAAAGAAAAGAAGGATCAAGATCCCATTTTTCTTGAATTGAAGGCAAATGTTCATAAGCAAAAAATATTGATTTAACCGAAGGGGGAGCGGTGGTGATGAATGAGGATAAATCATCCTTACTGTCAGAAGTGAAAGAAAAGAAGGATCAAGATCCCATTTTACTTTAATTGAAGGCAAATGTTCATAAGTAAAAGTATTATCTTTGAACAAGGGGGAGATGGTGTATTGAGATATGAAGGTAGATTGTGTGTGCCTATGATGGTTGGACTCCAAGAGAGGATCATAGAGGAAGATCATAGATCCAGATACTCCTTTCATTCAGTTCCACAAAGAAGTATCGCGATTTGAGGGAAGTCCATTGGTAAAGTAGCACAAAGAAAGGCATTGCATAATTTGCTGCTAAGTTTTCAAATTGCCAACAAGTTAAAGTAGACCATCAAGGCCCATTAGTTTAGCTTAGAATATAGATTTTCTAGAATGGAAGTGGGAGATTATTAATATGGATTTCATCATAGGTTTACAAAGGTCTCGCAAGCAGCATGATTCTATTTGGGGATTGTCGATAGAATGAAAAAATCAGCCCACTTTTTGCCGGTAATGACTACCCACTCGGCAAAAGATTATGCTAAGTTGTTTCTTCAAGAGGTTGTAAGACTTCATGCAGTTACAATCTCCATTATTTCAGATAGAGGTGCACAATTTACCGCACTATTCTGAACTTAGAGGATATGTTGAGGGAAAGTGTGATTGACTTCAAAGGTAATTAGGATGATCAATTACCTCTCATCGAATTTGCATACAACATTAGTTACCACTTTAGCATCCAAATGGCTCCCTATGAAGCTCTTTATGGGAGAAATATATCTTATTGGATAGTTTGAAGTTGGTGAAGCTGGGCTGATACGACTAGATTTAGTCCATCAAGCTATGATAAGGTGAAAGTGATTCAAGAGAGGTTGAATATGGTGCAAAGTCATCAAAATTCTACATTGATGTGAGGAGGACGTTAGAGTTCGAAGTAGATAATTATTTTACTTGAGAGCTTCACCCATGAAGGGTGTTATGAGGTTTGCTAAGATTTGAAACTTATTCCCCTATATATTGGACCTTATAGAATATTCAAGAGGATTGTCAATATAGCTTATGAGTTGGAGCTACCACAAGAGTTAGCAGCGGTTCATCTGATATTCCACATCTTCATGTTGAATAAGTGCTTGGGTGATCCTTCATTTACTATACCAACTGAAAATATTGAGATCAAGGATAGCTTATCGTATGGGGAGATTTCAGTTCATATTTTAGATCGCCAAGTTCACAAATTTAAAACAAAGGAGGTTGCATCAGTCGAAGTCCTTCGGAGGAACCAATTTGTCGAAGAAGCTAATTCAGAAGCTGAAGAGAATATGAAGAAGAGATATCCACATCTCTTTAATCCAGAGAAAATGCAGACAAAGAGACGAATTCTCTTCTTAACACTCTTTAAATTATGAGTGAGCATGTTGGTTTTTGCATTTTCTTGTTACGTGTTTGAACTTGATCTTACCACCCTTAAATAGTAGGAGTAATCTTATTCAAGGATGAATGTTCCCAAGGGGGAGATATTTCAACATCTCACAATTCGAAATAAGTTAGGAAGAAGCTAAAAACTAGAAATAGCCATCTTTGAAGATAATTAAAAATCTGGAAGTTTACTTAAGTTAGAAAAAGTGAGTTTGTAGTAAACCTCAAACAACTATGACTTCCAGATCGGGATGAGTTTGGGGAACTTCTATATATGGTTAGTAATATCTTGGAATGATCTTTCCAACGCCGCCGAGTTTGCGTCATTTCGAGTTCATATGAGTGAGTTATGTCCTTTGAAAGTTGGGTTGATGGAATAAAGAAAGTCCAATCCGGATTTTGGTGGGGTAGTTTGGTATTTTTCCTTACCTTATTAATTTATTTCGTTTTTGGTAATTAATTTAGGGGTTTAGGTTTAACTAGATCATCTTACACTTTTACCAAAAGTTTTAGGGTTTTGAGAGAAGAGAAATGATGACGAGAAAAAAGGAGAAAGGAGAAGGGCGTTCAAAGATTCCTTAAGAAGTTAAACTTGTGGATTTCGTCATGGTTGATCCCTTAAAAGGTATGTGAGCTTTCCATAAAATTTATTTTGTTCACTTACGTGTCAAGCATGTTTGATTCAACGTGAATTAGTTCTAGAAAGGTTGGAATCTGAATATTCTTATTAGTTGTTCTTGAATTGCTATTGTTCTTGAACATGAGTTGAGATTTAGAGTTTTTGGGTATAAAAGTGATGTCTCTTGAGTTCATTGGATTAGATCCTTGTGTTTATTATGTGGGTACATAAATCTAAAGTGAATTTGAGAAAAGGAATTAAATTAAAACGATTTAAGGTTAGGCGCGGTGCGCCCCATTTGCGCCAAAGGGCCTGGGGCGGTGCGCCTGCAGTGTGCCTAAATGAGGCCTCTGAACTTTAGGGCTAGCGCCGCGCACCTTGATGTTCCCAAATCATAGTTTTTCACCCAGTTTTCATCGTTTAGTCTGTCTAAGCCTTTCTAAAGTGTATTAACACTTCCTAATGATTCTAACTACTCTTAATGACTTCTAAACCTATAGAAATCATTCAGAAACATAAATTGCAACCTCGAATCTATAACTTCAAATTCAAGGAAAGTCAAGAGTCAAGTCTAGGAAGTTGGTAGATTCTTTTCAAGAATTCTTTTGCAAATGCTTTTAACTTTGTTTTAGACATAAAGTTCAAGATGAGTAAAAAGTAAAAGAGTTCAGATTTGAAGTTCAGTTCTTCAAAATAGTATATGGAGACTAAGTATTCCCAAAGAATTTAAAATGTTTTCACATTTGAACAAGATAGAAAAACTTTGATTTCAAAAAGAGCCTTTGAGTTAGTTTTTCAGTAAAGAGGAAACTCTAATTTCCAAAAGAGCCTTTGAGCTAGTTTTCAGTTGAGAGGAAACTCTTATTTCAAAAGAGCCGTTGAGCTACTTTTCAGTTAAGTGTAAACTCTGATTTCAGAAAGATGATTGAGCCAGTTTTCGATAAAGAGTAAATGCTTTCACACAATTAAGCAAGAGGAGAAACTAAGATTTCCAAGATAGCCTTTGAGCTAAGTTTAAAGCAATTATCTCAAACCACATAAAGAAGTTATGTTTTTAAACATAAAGAGATAGTATATTTTTGAAGTAGTATTGAGCTCCGAACGGGAGAGAGTTCTGCAAACTCTGAGCCGCCATAAATTATTAGCCACCATTGGCACAAAAGGATCATATTTTTGTAGAAGATTCGTTTAGTAGTTTTTAGAATAAACTAGTGGATCCACTTAATAGTGCAGGTTCTATACTAATGGCAAAATATAGGAAGGCCCTGGCAGCGAGAGGCAAAACATTGTATCATTAGTATAGCTCTAAAGTGATGGTTGTCGGTTAGAGAAACTCCCACAGAATTTAAATGTATTTTATATAACTGTTTTTTGTATATTTACATGCATCTCAGAGTTAAATTGTATCTTTGCATACGCACAGAGTTGACATCATGTTTTAAAGGCCTAACCCATCGGTGGCCCCCTAAAGTTGGCCATAATTTTCACATAGACACTTCAACTAAATTTTTTTCATTTTAGACACCTCATGTCATGTCCCATTGTGTCATTTTGACACTTTTTGCTGACATGAAATAATGGTGTGATACACTCCTTACCAGCGCGTGGAGAGCTTATATTTAACCTATTTTTATTTAATTTTTTTCTTCTTCCCCATTTTAGCCACCATTTTTCGAAACTTAAACTCCTTCCATGAAGAAATAGATCAAATAGTGCTACACCACCAAAAATTTAAAGCTTAAACAACTTTTCTTGTTTTGTTGTCATTCTTCCTCCTTGAAATGTTTTGAAAAAATTGAAACATATTTTCTTAAAATAAAATCTAGAAAGTCTTTTTGGGGAACTCTTTGTTTAAATTTGAAGAATTTCATTTTATTTGAAGTTACAAGTAAGAGGAATCAGTTTTTGCAAAGAAATTGTGCTTTTGTAAATAATTCCTTTCAAATAGTTAAATTACCATAAAACATATCGAAGAAAATTAAAACTATCAAGGGTAGGGGGTTGTGGAATGTGGAGAAGACAATTTGGTGGGGGAGAGGTTTGAGGATCAGGGGTGGGGATGGTGGAGAACACAACATAGGGCTTATAAGTAGTTAATTCTTTTTAAAATTATTTGGATAAAAGTTGACACAAGTCCTTAAGTCATTGGCCTTTTTTATAAAAACCTCAAATAAAATTATTTAAAAATTATATTCAATCTATCTGTCACGCGACTTGGTTTAATTCGTCATTTTGACACGTCATCGACGAGTGAGTTACACACCCCTTACATATTTGGTTGAGTATATAAAAAAAAAGTCTAAAAATGACACACAAAAAATGACATGTGGTGTCTAAAATGAACAAAGCCTATTTAAGGTGTCTAAGTGAAAGTTAGTGCCAAATTTAGGGGGCCAACGATGGGTTAGCCCTGTTTTAAACAGTTTTTCCTTATATTGCACTTGTTTTAAATTCCTTTATATTGAAATTATTTTATTCTTATAGATTTGAGTTGAGTTAGGTAAGTTCTTGAGATTCTCCTCTCAAGCCTATGTATTGTTTAACTTCCCAATTTGCATACTCGTACATTCAATGTACTGATGTCAGTTGGCCTGGATCGTATTATGATGCAGACGCAGGTAACTAGGATAGGTGTCACAACCCGAAAGCACCCCCTAGAAATTAGGGAGAACCTTGGGTCATGACCGGGCGTACTTGACCCTTTGGGGTCTTGTACAAGCCTTTAACTATCGTTCATTATATAAGACATGAAAAGTAGTGCGGAATTTAAAACTTTTCACAACATTTAATAAAAAGGAAGTATTTCATAAATACTTAGAGAATCTCATCGTCACAAGCCAACATAAAGACACGACATAATATCTTAGGGACACGACCCTTTACATTGAAAGAAAAATACATAATAAATCTTAATATTAAACTAAGAAACATAGATTATGTCCTCGAATATATGAGTACATGCCAAATCTTGAGAGAGTAGATTTCCCAAGCTTCACCTTCTAATCTTTAAAATCCTCCAAACTATACTTATAGAGTATAGAAAAGTATGGGGTTAGTACAAATAATGTACTAAGATGGCATATGCAAAAACATGTAAAAAGGGATATTTTAGTAAAAACACATTTTCATGCCAATTAAGTAAAACATCCATGAATATAGAAGTAAACAATATAAGAATTATCTTTTAACACTTAGAGAAGAATTTTCATAATTTTAACAAAAAGGAGCATTTACAGTAAACTTCCAAAATATTACAGTAGGCTTCTACAACATTTACAGTAAACTATCCTATCCCTAAAATAGTGAACTTCCAAGGCCAAGCAAAGAGGAAGTGAACTCATTTCCGTAGGAGTTTCCCTAACTAAGGTCATTCTAAGACTCACCAAGGTAAGACATAAAGGAAGTATGCATATGCCTCCTTCAATACACAAAAAAGTGATCCTCAAGACTACCCATTTTTGGCTTACTCACCTCGGGAGAAAAAGCCCCCACTCAATGACAGGAAATTAGAAGAACACCCAAGCAACACACCAAGACTTCCCTTTTGGAGTGCCTACTTAGTTCAATGAGTAGATAGCGTCTCATACCACCACCTAGCCTAAGTAGTACACTCTTTTAGAAGCCTTAGCACCAAGACTCCTCTTTCGGAAGGTCTACTTAGTGCAATGGATAGATAGCGTCCCATTCCACTACCTACCCTAAGTAGTACGTACTTTTAGGAGACTTAGTTCATTAAATTCATATAACACTCACCAAGACTCCCCTTTCAGAACGTCTACCTAGTGCAATGGATAAATATCGTCCCATTACACTACCTACCCTAAGTAGTACACTCTTTTAGGAGACTTAGCATTTTCATTACTTTTGTGGGAGTTATCTTAAATGACATAGACCATGAGAGCTAGACATGGAATCCCGACATTAACCCCTATTGGATGAGGGATCCTAACTTGCCTAGAGTAACGTCATTCTCTTAGCTTTTACATGACTTGCCCAATAGATATACCTATGCGGGCGAATAGTCAAGTGACAAGGAGATTGATACTAAGTAACTCATTCTCTACTAACGAGGAGTACTCATCTAAAGAGGTACATTGGAATACAACATCTCAACTCACGAAGTGTAACTACCTCTTCTTCATATCCTCTCGGTGCTAAGCATAACTCCCCACAGATTCTCAACATTATAAACTATAGGTTAAGGATAACTAGTGAACACTACATCTCAACTGACAAAGGACATTCATCCTCCAACCTATCTTAGAAAGCTCTTAGCATGTAGTGAGGTTGCTACTAAACACTTCATCTCAACTCACGAAGAGTGTTCACCCCAAAACTCCCCTTTTTGACTTAACTTAGCTTCATTCATTCATGTAAGTGTTTGTGTGTGTGTACATGTGAGCACAGCTTGCATATAGGCATCATTTCATTTATATTAACTTCTACACATGATTTAGATCTTCATTCATCAAATCACACATTTTACATGCTTCACATAATCATGATCATTTAGGCATAATCTAAGCACAATATGTAATTCAAGCTCCACAATACACAATACAAGAACCATCTTCATTATTAGTTTATTTCACATATTAGGCCTTCAAAATCACACTTACAATACTAAGTATAATAAAATTCATCAAGTAAACATCGCCACCAAGAAGGTGGACCATACCATTCAAGAGCAATTTATAATAAGAATTATACAATATAAGTAACTCACCATTTAACGAACCCATCACCACCTATAACCAATTTCTCAATATTTCATCATAATAAGGCCCTTAGGGAAGTAGTTAAATCATAATAACAACACAAGAGAACAAAAGTTCATACCCTACACAAACATGTTCATTTGACCCATTTCTTAAGCTAAAAGTTTAAAATATGCATAAACATGAGTTCATTAGGGTTTTTACATTAAAATCATCAATTAATACTAGAAGAAAAACATTTGAATCATTAAAAAACTTTTACAAGAAGACCCGTGATCAGAGTCAAAGATAGAAGAAAGTAGAGTTGAAAACTCTTTTTGAAATCTTTTAGAAAGGAGTCCTTGAATAGAAGAGGATTAAAGGATGGATAACATACCTCAAATATAAGAAAAACCCAATGATTTTGATGAATTAACACGTCCAAACCAGCCCTCCTTGAGTTTTAGCTCCAATAGTGACTTTGTGAGAATTTTTTTTAGAGAGGGAGTTTGAATATTTGAAGTGAGGGGTCTTGTCTAGGTCTCGGACTTAAAACTAATCTAATATAACTTTAAAACCCTAAAAATATCATCCTAGGGTCATAAAAGACTTGGGGTGAATTTACAAAATACCCCAAGTCAAGGCAGCAGGCGAGACAGCTTTTGCAGGCAGCATCAACGACTCTCAACCAACGGACCGTGTGTCAAACGACGCCCCGTTTGTGAGGGTTCGTTGGTTAGGTCTGCAAACGTCAACACCTGCAGACCTGCAGGTCCAATCAATGGACCAAGTCGACGAGCCATCGATTGGTCAATTGGCCGTCGACTGGTCCCGTTGGTGGACACTGCCAGGCAGTTTGAACTTAAGTCTTGGCCCTTCTCTTAGGCCCCTTGTGGTTCCTAGGTAGGATCGTTCCCGGACGTTAAACCCCTAAACATAGTCGTCTAGGTCTTAGGAACATCCCACACCAATTTTAAGCAAAATGAACACGTAAAACTCACTCAAACACATGAACACTCACAAGCACCTTTCTAAGTCACACCTTCCGAACATCATGGACTTTCTAGGACGTTTGACCTCCAAACTTAACCAAACTCCACACACTGCCTAAGGACACTAATATAACTCATTTTATAAAATAAGTCAACTCAAAAAACAATCTTGAAGCTCTAGTTTACCTTAGTTTGTTTTAGTGTGTTACATTCTCCCCCACTTGGAATAACATTCGTCTTCGAATGATACTAAAACATTAAGACCATCAAGGACTCAATTTGCAACACACAACACATTACGATCCTGATCAAAATACTCATAATCATAAACTAACAAGGAGAACCATTTTATATTTCCAAACTCTTGTAACACAGGCAACTTTTTGCAAAACTTCACAAACTTAAAATTCATCCTTATCCTTATTTTATGGAGGAAATACATTCTCCAACATTAAAATGCTCATATATAACACTTTCACACACACATTATAACTACAATTCAAGATAAAACAATTTTCTTCAAAAATGAGAAACTTTACAGTGAGCATTCACTGCATCACTGTTAAGCATGTCAAAAATTCACAAATTCATTATTTGAGAAATTCATTAAGACGGCATGATCATATGAAGTATAAAACCATATAAACGCATCTCATAACATAAAAAACAATAATAAAGAGTTAAGACTTACCGGGACTTCAAAATCCGGATTAGTTATCCTTCCAAGCTACTATCCCATAGGAAGGGTTCTTCTTTGGAGCATTAGGATCTAGGGAAGCTTGATTGACCTCTTTCCCTATCGCTTTGATGCTAGGGCAGTCCCTAATCTTGTGTCCCTTCTTACCACAACTAAAACAACCATCCGTACCGGCAAGACACCTACCAATATGTTGCTTTCCACAAGAAGCACACCTAGTCCTCTCAAAAGTGTGTCCACCACCTTGGGAATGTTGGTTTGGAGCCCCATCCTTGTTTCCCATGGAAGAATCTGGGTGAAAGAACCTCTTCTTAGGTTTTTGGTGACTAAAATCATCCGACCTAGGCCTCTTACCCTCTTGCCTTATCTCCCTAATTTTGGACTCCTCAATTTGTTGTGCATACACCATGAGCCTAGAAATATCCATGTCATTAAGAAGCATTGTCGTGCGGCACTCTTTCACCACTAATCTAGACACTCCTATCACAAATTTGTTCATCCTAGCCCTTAGGGTTGGCTACCATGATTGGGGCACACTTAGAGAGTAGGGTGAATTTAACAGAGAACTCTTGTACACTCATTCCCCCTTGACGAAGGTTCATGAATTCAAACATCTTCCTCTCCCTCCACTCTAAGGGAACGAACCTATCTAGGAAAGCCTCTTTGAATTCCTCTCAATCAACTGGACCTCTTTCTAAGGGTCTCTCACCCCTCCATTGTTCAAACCACACTTGAGCCACATCCTTGAGTTGGTAAGCGGCTTACTTTGATTTTTCCCTAGGGGTCACACCCATAGCATCTACCACTTTGAGTCTTAGCTCCAATGGTGACTTTGACAGAGTTTTCTTTAGAGGGGGGTTTGAATATTTGAAGTGAGGGATCTTGTCAAGGTCTAGGACTTAAAACTAATCTAATATAACTTTAAACCCTAAAAATATCATCCTATGGTTATAAAATACTTGGGGTGAATTTAAAAAATATCCCAAGTCAAGGCAGCAGGCGAGACAGCTTTTGCAGGCAGCATCAACGACTCTCAACCAACGGACCGTGTGTAAAACGACGCCCCGTTGGTGAGGATTTTTTGGTTGGGTCTGCAACACTCAATACCTGCAGACCTGCAGGTCCAATCGACGGACCAAGTTGACGAGTCGTCGATTGGTCACTGGCCGTCGTCTGGTCCCGTTGGTGGACACTGCCAGGCAGTTTTGGACTTAAGTCTTGGGCCCTTCTCTAGGGCCCCTTGTGGGTCCTAGGTAGGATCGTTCCCGGACGTTAAACCCCTAAACATAGTCGTATATGTCTTAGGAACATCCCACACCAATTTCAAGCAAAATAAACACGTAAAACTCACTCAAACACATAAAGACATACAAGCACTTTTCTAAGACACACCTTCCGAACGTCATGGATGTTCTAGAACGTTTGACCTCCAAACTTCACACACTGCCTAAGGTCACTATTATAACTCATTTTATAATAAAATTAACTCAAGAAACAATCTCGAAGATCTAGTTCACCTTAGTTCATTTTAGGGTGTTACAATCGGCATCCGCGCACCGTTGATCCACTGAGCAGTTCAGAGTCAGTTTGTGAGTCTCCTTACTTTTGGAAGATCCATTTTTCATTGATTTCTAATTTTAGTTCATTAGGATGTTGTGAGCTTTGTCCCGACTTCCCTCTTTGTTCTATAGGCTTCGTAGACAGTCAGATGTTAGTTCTTAGTCTTTTTCATTATCATTATTTCATGTTGAGACCTGAGTTTGCCTTGATGGCGATTTGAATGTTCTTTTATAACATTCCAAATTATTACTTGAACTTATCTTTGTTGAGTTATGTCTCTTATGTTTACGTCCTCCTCTAGGTAAGTAAGTCAGGTCATGGATTCGCTTGAGGCCAACAATGGTCTTCGAGTATCAGTCACGCCCAGGGTGTAGGCTCGGGGCGTGACAATTTCTCCATTGAAGGAGTTCAAATTTTGATAGATGGTGGCTGAGAAATTTGGACAAAAATGAAAAAAATAAAATAAAATTTGATCAAATGAATCTCTCACGTGCTGATATTGAGTGTATTACACTCACTATGTCATGTCATTAAAAAGTATCAAAATAACACAACAAGACATAACATGAGGTGTCTAAAATGAACAAAACTTAGTGAAGGTGTCTAAGTGAATTAGTGTCAACTTTAGGGGTCACCGATGGGTTAGGCCTAAATTATACCTTTGAACGTCTCAAGTTGGTAATCCATTAGGTCTACTCGCCAACCACAACATGACGCCATAATTAAGCCACACTAACCGACAAGCGAAGTTCAATAAACAATAATTGGGTCTCATTACTACCTATATATAAAAGGCTAGTTTCAACATGTGTGCTTGATGTCTTCTAATTTAACTTTGAGGGTATTTTAGTCTTTTCGATGCTTCATTATAGGTTAAGTGTCTTCCAAAGAGATATCTTCAATTGACACATCATTTATTTGTTCTTTCAACTTTCTCCCTTCATCGTTCTCTACTTTGATCGCTGCAAATCTCTTTTTGTTTTCCCCCATTCATCTCAGGTAAGGCTACTTTCTAATTGTTTCTTCGATTTCCTCTAATATTTGAATTTCCCCAAAACTTTGATGGCTGTTTATTCCTTCTTGTATCTGTAATCGTTATTATGTGCTTGGTCTATCTTCTCATTCTTCCTTTTAGTTGAAACCCTAACTCATATTGCCATGGGTTATATTTACTATTATTTTGCTCTGAATCTCTTTTTCTTGGCTAAATTTGAAATAAGTTGCTAGCTTTTTATCTTCAGTTGATGAACTTTGATCTCACTGTCTTTATAGTTTTTTAGAAAATTATTATTTTAATTTGTTTTTGATGTTGCTTTTGCTTAGGAGATCATACTAAATCGAAGTTTCTCATGTTTGAAGCTATGTTCCCTTTCAGAGTTTAGTTGCAGGTATGTCTATTGAACCTGCATTGGCTTTATCTACCTTTGGAGAATGACTTGATTAATTGAAGTGATTGAAGGTTAAAATCATGGAGCAAAAATATTATTTATGTTTGTGTCTTATCGGTAGTCAACCCTCTGATGCTGCAAATACTACCTTCAGTTTTATTTTACCTAATTCTGATCATCTGGTTAAAAAGAAAAAAAAGGAAAGCTCATGTTGTGCCTTGAATTGCAGTGGAGTATCAGGATTCTTAGTTAGCAGGCTTCAACCTCCAGCTTTTATGGCTGAGTCGTAGTTTCAACTATTTTGAAGGAGGAAAATTGATCTTTATGGGAAGTGTCAAGTGTTGAATGCAATTTATATCTAAAATAAATTGTAACAATATCTATAATAAAGAAGAGTGACGGCAGAAAGCAACATGATTTTTGTTTTTAGAAAATGGACAGACAATGAACTTATGCATATTTGGTTGTGAGAATTAATGGAATAGGACAACAGATAATTCTTTATTACTCTCCATAAGAGAGCTTGTAAATATAGATTTTCAAGAAGTAGTTTTTCTTTAATATTTTGTCCTGTCGTGCGGTAGGAATGATTTCAGAAAATTGTGTATAGAGTATTAGAGTTCCCTTAATTTGAATTTTTTTTTAAAAAAATATAAGTAAGATAGAACTAGATGGTAATTTGCCAAAGTATTAAAACGACTCCCTCTACGTGGCATACGTTTTAAGAACTTTCTTGTCGTTTGCTTCAATACATTGTCTCTCATTCATGTTGCAGATATTCGTGGAATTTGCTGCAATTAGTTCAATTATATTTTTTTCAATAGTCTTTGCTTCTCTACGTACAACTAAATAGGGTTAAATATTACCATTTCTAGGTAGTCAGTCTGATGATTCACTTTATTCAAGACACTTGCAGTTCACCGAATTCTCTTGCGCTTACTGCCTTCTTTGCTATCAATCGTGAGTTTTCTACTATTCTTTCTTTGTTAACATTCACTTTGTTGGGTCTCTGTTAGTTTTTCTGCATTCCTGAGTTGATACACTTATTGAGTGTTCAATCTAAAAGAGAATCAGAAATGGGAGGAGAGCAAATTGAAGAGATTAGTCGAGAGTACTTCAAGTTCTGAGTTGGTGCAGTAATTTGGTGATGAAATTTCACATTTGACTACTGACAATGGAGGTATTTTTCTATTTGAATCCTAAATTTCTGGCAGTTCTCCTTCCCGTCTTTGAGTTAATTTGTTTTTTTCACCAGGCATAATGGTTTTTTTATTTATTAAAGTCAAAAATATCACTCATTCTATTTGTTTGTGGTTTTGAAATTTGTCATAATAACCATCTTTTTTGTTTGCTTTGTAGTTTGTTGGAACTATTTCTATTTAACTTGGTTTTGATGTAAATTGCACAGAAAAAATTGAGTATGCAAGTTAAATCAAATAACAGCACTGCATGCTAATTGATGAGTGTTCATTGCATACAAATTAGAACAGAATATTTACTTACTTACTCCTGGTGACAAGTAAACCATACTTTACGTCCATAAAACTAATTACAATAGGCACCCCATTAGATTATATATAGGAGAACCATTAAAGTATTAGAAAACAATCATGGGTCTTTCATGTGGTGTAGTCTCCTCCTTAAAACTTTTGCCAAGAAAATAGTGAAGCTATGAAGTACTGAACAATTGTCAATGGTTCATGCTCACAATCTCAAATAAAGAAGCAAGACAATAAGCACTTGTCATAAATGGAAATTTTGAAGTTTAAGGATAGAAGAATGAAATGACCTAAGAATCTATGATTAACTTGTCGGGTAATTTCCAAATGAACCAAGAGCCTGTTTGAATTGGCTTTTGGCTTTTGAATTATTTTTATCAGTTTAGCTTATAAGCAATCTTTTAAATCATCCAAACACTCCAAAAGTGCTTAAAAGATATTGACTTAAAAACACTTTAAATAAGTCAATTCAAACAAACTCTAAGTGTAAGTACTCTCACAAACCTCGGTAGGTTCAATTTAGTAAAAATACAGTAATTTAGGGACACAACATAACAGAGCATACAACTTATGCTATTAGAATATTTATCAGTGCTTTAACTCTTAGCTTAAAGCCTTGAAATAAATCAATATAGAGAATACATATAAAAGATATAATTATAATACTTTGTGTAGCAAGCTTATTAGACTCTTATTGTAGGATAATCAAATACAAAAAAAAAATGAAAAATGGAGATGCAACAAAACTACGAAAGTAAAATAGAAATCTCACATTATTAGTCACTTGATGTAATTTACTGTTCCTGAATCATCTTTTTATTTATCGGTGATTATTTCTCATACATATTAGTTGAAGCTAACATGATTACTGGTTGCTTCTTTGTCAAATGCTTCCAAGATGTCCTCGAACTCTTTAAATTATGAATTTTGTAGTTATTCTACCATCTGTTTGCAAGAGATGGACTTGACTCTTGAGGCTCATTGCATTAGCATGGGAAGTGCCCGACATGTCAGCTTCCTAATGTGCTCTATCTGCACACACATCTAAATTGATTGGGTCAGTATATTTCAAATATCGAATGGTTATGACGAAGAAAAAGGACCGATCAACTTCTTGATTGGGATGAAAAATCTATTAGGAAGTGTTTCTTTCTTAATAAGTTTTATGTGGTAGCAGAGATATTTTCTTCTTGCGTTTTTACTATAACTTGGGGATGCACATTGAAGGAGCTTTAGGAGTTCCCGAGGATATCACTAACATTGAAGATTACTTTGAAGATGTTGAATTGAGGTGAGCAGACGGTCATGAAAGGTTCCTGAAGGCTGAAATAATAAGACAAGTTATATATGAAAAAAATTAATCTACGACATAATAATTTCTATGTTAGAGATCAGGATACTAAGACTTAGCATCTGACCCTACAAAGTAAAAGTTATCACTCGAAATATTTTATGATTGGTAAGAATAAGACGCCAATTTAGTAGTACGCAAAAATTTTCCAAGTCCGGTAATTGAGAAGCTTTAGCCAAATTGTCCTCTCTTTTATGTAAGACATCATTGTTCTTCCTGATTTTACAGTAACAAACTTACAAAAGAAAAGACATCTGATATTGTTTTCAGTTTTTGGTTTTCCATGCGTGAGGACTTTGCCATCATAGTTCAATTTTGGCTATATCTATATAAGCTTCTGCTGGAGTTGCTATGTTTTATTTCAAAATTGAAATTTTAAGATACATAATTCCAACAAAATCATGTGCAGCTACTTGTCAACGATTACTATGGTTGTGGTTGCCGGGCCACTGTGACCAATTTGAAGACATTTCTGTCTTACATTTCTCTGGAGAAACATTTTAAGTGCCAAAAGAAATTTGTGTAATACACAAAAGCAGATGCTTTTGTTTTCCCACGTATATGCAATATTATCATCTCCTCCATTGCAATGACATTGTACCACTTTTAACTTACTACTGTAAAAATTATATCTTTTATATATTACACCATTTTTTCTGAAATGATGATCTTTTGATGTAAGCACGAGTCATGCTCTATCTAGTAATAATACATGTGCACAGCACAAAAAGTTGGAAGAGTAAATTGAAGACTACACCAAAAACATAACAAGTACATATATAATTCATTATAAAAGAAAAAAAAACAAAAACTGAAATAAAATCTCTAAATTAGACATACACCACAATTGAAATATACAACAGGTTACGGAGGAAACCCAAAGGTTAAGAAGTAAGCAGAAGCAATAATTACATTCTACAGATGCCAAAGACGATGGTATTATGCTTTGGGGGATAAATACAGAGGTGGGGCGAGAAACTGAACCCTATAACTTCTAAAATAAGCCAACCTCCATTGAAACCTATCTGAAGTTAGGTTCATAGGGCGACACAAAATTATGTTATCATTAAGACATCTTTTCTATTCCTTTATGCCCATTAGGCTGGGAGTTCCAGCAGCAGCCCCTTGCAGATCTGATAAGGAGAAAGACCTCCATGGACTAAGCTTCTGGTCAGGAGGTGATGATGAGGGCTCAATGCTATATCTTCTTGGTTGTGGAGGCAGAGGGGGAAGAGAGAAATGAGGTGACGATGCATTTGAGTTCAAGGACTCCGAACTATTATTGCTCTCAGAGCAGCTGGAGGTTGCACCAAGAGCTAATGAGCTTCTAGAGCTTATTGGTCTCTTGTATAACCCACAGCTATTATTTCTTGGGAAGTGATTCCGATTCTTGTCAAAGAAATTGCTATGAGCAAGCAGGTTCTTGCGTTTTCTAGAGTATGCATTCTCCGCCTTGACCATATCTTTAAGCGAGGAACATGATACTGCATCTGCTAGGCTAGTATAAGATTTCGATTTACCAGCATAGAAACTTGAAATGCCCCTCCTGAAACATGGCAGTCAAGCACAATTAGAACAATGAGAAGAATAAGACTACCAGACTCACTGCTCATTAAATATCTCTAAGAAGCTAGAAATCTGTCTACTTTGTCTCCTGCACTGCTCAATTCATTCTCCAAAAAGATCCATGTTCTTAAGTGACTTGATTGAAACTCAAATATTAACAAAACTAAACGAAGTTCTGCATTTCTTTGACTATCTAAGACTTCCGTTCAGACCAATAAAAGGATACATCTAAACTTCAATAATAATAGGTAAACTAATATACACTTATTTACTGCTTATCTTCCTCCTTTTTTTGAAATGCTAACACACCCAATGGTGGGCGACTTATAAACTCAAAATATTCAACTGTTCTCTTTTTCATGGCTAATACATCCACGTGGGTTGACTTTCAAGATACCACATTGGTGGTCAAGGGCAGAGCTACCCTTAATGTGAACCCCCTTCGGCGGAAAACTATATTACTTATACATGGTTAAAATAAGTTTATATGTATATATAATAGATGTCGAACCCCCTTCGGCTACCTATTTCTCCAGATTTAGAACCCCCTTATTGAAAATCCTGGCTCCGCCTCTGTTGGTGGTCCTTTTTAGAAAAATAAAAAATAATAAAATGATCAGAATTGAATATGCTGAAGTGATGCTCCAAGCTTCCAGAAGCATCAGACTGCTTTCTGGTGTAGTGGTCCCCCAACCTCTATCCAGACAAAGTATTTGATCCATACTGTGAACAGATATGCACGGTGCACCCATGATGGAACCATGATTCCTGGTACTACGTATTAGTCCCCACTGTCAAAGGTACTACAAGAACTATGGACAAATTCAGTGGGGGAAGTTCAAGACAACCTTGGGGTAATTGGATAGCTGTCGTAGCTAATCAAGTAGCTCTAGAAGCATGTGTAAAAGGTTGTAATGAAGGACATGATCCCATTCAAGAAGGTAATGAGATTATTCGTGAGGTTTTTAGAAGTTGAACTCAATTTTGTTTCGATACCAAACTCATTGATTAAGGTTAAGAACTTATCAATTTCTGTTTATAATGGATCTTTTTTAACAACCTTAGTGTCTTGACCAGCTTGTATGCAGCTCGACTTATTCCATGGAATACTTGTCACCTCCCATCTACAACAGATATCACGCAACTCTATCCACCAAGGCTAGAAAGATGAGAAAAAATCACCTTGTGTTTTCTCTCTAGGTAATTAATTGAACCTAAAACCTCATAGGAGTCAATCCACTTCAATGATACTAGGCGACACCCTTGAGTGCAGTGATAATGGTTTTGTTATCAACCGTATACAATTTTTGTACAAATTCTTGGTAATCAATATTCAGAAGCAAGATAATATGAAACATCAATCACATTCAAAACATGTTCTCCAGTAAGATTGCAAATACAGGTCAGGTCACACTCTAAAATTAGTTCCAAACTACTTTTCAGGTACCTGCACCATGCTACTTGAAATATAATTACCGAAGTAAACTTACAGATTTTTCTTTTACTGCTCAAATCAAACACACACACACACAGACGAACAAGTCCCACCCCAAGGTACCACATACATTACCTCAAAATGAAAAACAAAGCTTAGTTAGATAGCTCACTCCTCAAGACAAAGACAAGCCCAAGGAAACATGTAACCACTCCTTAGTTCTTTATACAGAACCATCACAAGCATGCAAAAAACCACATATAGATACATACACAACATTAAAAGTTACCTACAGAGTTCTATTGGATTGTTTTGGTTTGTGATCCAAAACAATTATAATGCATGGATTGCTTTAACCCTTTGGGTAGCTCATATGGTTTGGTTTGGCACTTCCACAGTGGAGGTCTCAATTTTGAACCCTTGGGTTGACTTTTTGGGTCGAGCTCACTTGCCTAGTGTGGTTTATACTAAGCTAACTTTATTAACTTAAGCAAATGACTCCTTGTCCATTTCCCTCGCAAGTCATAAATATTACCAAGATATGGCAGAGTTAATCTGTTGCTACTACAAATCAATTAACAAATATCCACAAAATCATAACCTAATCTGGAATATTAAGAAACTTAAGTCATCAACTAAAATTCAAAATAAAAGACTAAATTAAACAAATTAACCTAAAATCAACAGAGAATTTTTTTAAAAAGTAAAACCACATACTTGATCGGCAAAACCTCCTCCAAAGACTCCAAATTATCGAGAGCACCAGGTTTAAACGGACTCTGAACCTCCTCTCCATCACCTTCTCCAGGGCCTCCATTCGATGAAGACCCTCCCGCCAGCGGTGAGTCATCACTATTCCTACCAATAGAAGAAGAAGACGAAGAAGAAGTCCGATCATCCTCATCTTCCCGCTTCACCTGAACCATACTTTCTCCGACGCCTAGATCTGGCGAGTTATAGATCGGAACAAAAGCCATTCCGTGCACAAATCCTGGCCGTTCGATCTGATGATCAGGTGTACTATTCCTCTCAAACGCAATCGACATAGCTTGCACTTTTGCTTTCACCGGTGCTGAGAAAAAAGCAGATACATATGAAGAAACCTAGAGAGTTTATGTATATAATAATAAACCAGAAAGAAGAGAGAGAAAGAGTGTAGATACAATGAGGAAGAAAGAGTCTAGAGAGAGAGAGGGAATATACCAAAGGTAGATGAAAGCCTTATCTTTATCCAGACAGAGATAATATATTTTATTTCTCTAAAATTTGTGATTTGTTATAGTGCATCCGTTTTTTTTAAGTGAAACCGACTGCTCAACAATTTAGATTCTATCTGAACCGTTCATTTTTTGAGATGTTGAATATGGGATACGAAAGACGTTATCCATCCACTACAATTTCCAAGTTGGAATTTAAAATTTAAAATAAAAATATAAGGAAAAAAACAAAATTTGGAATTTCATTTTTTTTTATTTTTAGATTCCAACTTTGAATTGAATACTTGGTCAAGACTTCGCACATATTTTCTTTATAAAATTATAATTTTGTTACATTATTTATTGAATATATTTAATATTTTGATAATGTATTAGAAAACAATTATAGTTTACAACAAAAATAATTATATATATAAGAATATTTTTTAAAAAATAAATATAATTTTTAAATTAAAAGAAAAACTTTTGATCTATGAAATTTATATGTATAAGATGCTACTTGTAAA
Organism: Solanum pennellii; assembly: GCF_001406875.1. Classification (NCBI taxonomy): domain Eukaryota; kingdom Viridiplantae; phylum Streptophyta; class Magnoliopsida; order Solanales; family Solanaceae; genus Solanum; species Solanum pennellii. The sequence goes on along the minus strand of NC_028643.1, from coordinate 64,520,458 downwards.
TTATGAAACCTTTTCAAATAGAAATTCATTGTTAACTATATATTACCAAAAAAAAATATTCTAAAAACAAAGTAGAATCAAGAAATAAGAATGCTTATTGTTTCTTTTATAATATGACTTTCAAACATAAAAAATAAAAAAATGATATTAATTCTCAAAGTAGTGAAAATTATCCTTTTAAAGAAAGGATAAGGAAGAATCAAAATAGGAGATGGATATTGTAATTCTTGATTAGGGAATCGATAACAACTAAAATAGTGACCAATTATTTGGGAGAAAATCAAGTGATAGATACATCATGTCAATTAAACACTATATTTAAGGAAAGGATATCGTTAATTAATTGATTATGAATTATTTTAATTCATTTTTGTTTTCTGTTTTATAATTAAATTTTTTTATTTGTTAGTATCAGTAGAAAATTAATGTTATGTCTTGAAATCTAAAAATTAGTAATATTCATTCTAAAATACATCATTGGGGAAAGGGTCAAATGCCCTGAAACTATGTGAAAGAAATAAAAATGTCTTTCATTTGTAATTTGGTTTATAAATATCTTTTTCATTAATATTTTGGCACAAAAATATTTTTATTGTTATTTTGGATAAAGATGCTCGTTTTTTCAAATAAATATATAATTTATTTTCTTTTGAACACATTCTTTTTCTAATATATTTTTTTATTTAGAAAATTCTTATCTTCAATTCAGAAAAGATGAAAATATTTCTTATTTTATTATAATTATTTTCTATCGCTATATAAATATAAATTAATGATGGATATACTATGATCTCATGTAACATATGTTATCTGTCGAGATGGTACATGAAGTTATTTTTATTTCAATTGATAAGATGAGATTAAGAAAAGAAAAATTATTTCCTACATTTTAATTAGTTAAAGTGATTTCATAAGAAAGAAAACAAGATCATAGTTCTTTAATAATTTAAGTGAGAAGAAAATTTGGTTAAAAAGAAAAAAATATACTTATTTGGAAAAGGGCATTTTTGACCTATTTTAGTAACTATAGGGTCATTTTTGGACCAAAGTATTGACTGCAAGTGCATTTTTGAACCAAAGTATTGATGGATAGGACATTTGTGAGCTAAACTACAAACCAAGAACATTTTTGTTCCTTTCACATAGTTTGTGGGCATTTTTTAGCCAAAGTATTGACAGCAAGGGCATTTGTGAGCTAAACTATAAACCAAGAATATTTTTATTCCTTTCACATAGTTTGTGGGCATTTTGACCCTTTTCCCTACATCATTAATTAAATTAGTTTCCTAACTTAATGATATAAGGTTATTGAATTAATGATCGGTGAATGGATTAAAATCTTTTACTTAATAATGTCATGATCCAACCCACCGATCGAGTTGTGCAGCCACCTATTCTAACGTCTAGATAAGATAATTCTTACTCTCAAGATGGGACATTGAATATGGAAATTATTTACATATAAACTACCACAACGTTGAAATACAAGAATCCTCTTTACTTAATTTAAAATAAAGTCTTTGATAAGGAAGTATAGCATCATATACAACCTGATTTACTTAACTTTCTAATGGATAAATTATCATATTAGATATACATCACTATCATATATATACTAACCTTATATATATCATCAAACAATTAGATATATTACCACTTTTAATATTCATACCATATATTATTGAAGTTACATTCAAATACCCGCATCCCTAAAATTGGGATTGAATAGCTATTTTTACATATAAAATCCAAAATTAACGTTCTAATAACAATCAAATATTTTTCTCTCTCATCAACCTCCCACACTCTCCAACTTCGTCAGTATATATAAGAGCGTGTGTATATATATATTCTTACAGTATCATTGACTAATAAGTAATTTGTGTACAAGAATCCTTAATGATATCATAAAATATACATATACTCTTATAGCATTATTGATTAATGACTAATTTCTGGATAAGAAACTTTAATGATACCACAACAGTATACATATACTCTTATACCATAATTGACTAATGAGTAATTTTTTAACATGAAACTTTAATAATACAAATAATATACAAATAATATACATATACTCTTATACCAGCGAGACCCCCGTCCTTTCTGTTTGTAACGGGTCCGATTCAAGGCATTCAACATTTTTGATATGCCCCGCCCCAAAACCCGCCCTGTGACTCGCTCCAAAAACGTTTTTGAAAATATTGTTGTGTATGAATTGTGTTTAAATATGATATACAAATTGATTTACATAAAAAGCAATTACCAAATTATTTATACTAAAATGTTTTGGTGTATTGATTAAGTTAATGGAGTGGAATCAATTAAGTAATGACGTTTGAAAAAATAAGAGAGAAAATAAGGTACTTATAAATTATAATAGTATTTATGAATCGAGTTTAAGATTAGTGCCCTGTTAGTGTATAAGATTTTCTACACTATCAAATAATTTTTATGATAAACAAGGTAACTTAATAAATAATTAATAAAATATATTTTTGAATATAATTATAATTACTGTAAAATGTACCAAAGAAAAGTTGAATCTCCTTTTATTCTCTAACCAAAATTAATTCATAGTTATCATCTTAACTAACCAAGTTTATTTGGTTTTCTAAATCTGATTTTATTTGGTTCCATCTCTTTATGTTTTTGTTCTATTTTTTAGCATTTGTGTCTTCTATTCTTGTATTGATTTTTCAATTTTTTTTCAATTAAATCATGTTTTCAAGTTGTTTGTGAATTTTCTAAGGGATAATAATTATATTTGTATTAGTGATTTTATTGTTATCAACCTTTTGATCTTCAGAATATTTGAAATATCGTAATATTGCTACTTTTCAAAAATTCTTCTTCTTATATTTACAGATCTTGACTTTGCCAAAATTTCAAAAGAAAAAACAACCAAAAATAGGAAAATATTTGTGGCATTAAAAAATTACTTCTAATAAAAAAAATACGATGTAGAAAAAGAAATAAACTTTGTTAATTAGGAAGATAATTATAAATTAATTTTGGTTAGAGAAAAAAGAATACTTACCTTTACTATATTTTATAGTAATTATAATTATATTAAAAAAGATATTTAATAATTACTCAATTAATTTACCATGTTTATCTTAAAAATTACCCGATAGTGTAAAAAATTTTATACACTATACAAAAACTTAAAACTCTTAGGAGAATACCAACTAATTAGGACAAAATTAGAGGTTTATATCTATTGTTTTAAAACTCCTTTTTCAAGGAAAACAAAATTGAGATAATATACAAATTGATTAAGTTAATGAAGTGGATTCAATGAAGTACTGAAGTTTGATGAAATAAGAGAGAAAATAAGGGTACTTATAATAGTATTTATGAATTTTAAAAGGAGAGAATAGGATGAGACAAAAATATAGGAGAAATTTATGGAATGAATATCAACTAATTAGGAGAAAATTAGAGGATTATATGCTATTAGTTTTAAAACTTTTTTCAAGGAAAACAAAATTGAGATATTAATGAGATTAAAAATTATCAATTATGTTTTCTCTCTTTTTTAATTGATTCATTGTTTTGTTAGGTTTGGATAAAAATTTATCGTGTGTTGAAAAGTAGAAAATCAGTACTAATAACTCTCAGGTGTTTTATTTAGTAAATTTTTTTTTGGGGGGAGGGGTATTGAAAAAATTCAAGCTTAGTGGCCCAAAGTAATTTTTAAAATTGGAAAAGGATTTGATATACCTCTTAATTTTGTTATATATATATCTCATTACAAAATAATCATATATACATTTACTGTTACAAAAATTGCCCATATATACCCTTTTGATCTTATGAGAGTGAAAATGTTAACAACCTGTATTTATAAGGTTAGCCAATAAACAGAAACAGAAATAAGAAGAAGCAGAAAAAATATAAAATAATTCGAGTTCACAGAAATTATTGTGTCTCCTTAAGAAATTTAATCCCCTCACTGTATCCGAGGTTATGGATTAATCTCTCCCAAGATAAAACAAAATAATACTATTAAAGAAATAGCGGTACCTCAAACTTCTTTAACTTCAGCGAACTTAAGAACAACAACAAGTCACACAGACTCAGTCGATCGACACTTTGATTTTGAGAGAAAAATATATATATGCAGAGAAGGAAAATCTCAGTGTTTAAAAAAATGAAAAATGACTTCCTTTTTTATAGCCATTTTCAGCAAGAAACGTGTCTATTCAGAAAAATCTGTTCAGTCCCGTTTTATCCAGAAAGTTGTGTCTTTTGAAAAAAATAACAAGTTTTCGAAAAATGTAATGTGTCTATCAGAAAAATAACGGCTTTTCGGAAAGTAACGATTTTTCTGAAAGAGTAACAACTTTTTGAAATGTTATCGTTACCCGCGAATTAATTCTGTCAATTAACTAATTAACTAAAGTTTTGAATTAATTTATAAGAGATAATATTAACAGGGTTTATTTGATTAACAAAAATTGATTAAATAAATTTTGTCCAAAAAATTTATCACATCCAAATCCGAGGCCGAGCAACCACAATGGCGTGAGGGGGCGCACCTTCTTCTTAGCTCTTCAAGAAGTAAAGGTGTTTCCTTATATAAGGACAACAATTCCCTTTTCTTTTGCCAATATGGGGAGAAATGACTTTTCATTTGCATTTTGCAATGATTTTTCATTTTCCCTTCAAAATAGTTCCCTCACTTTTTGTATTCTCTCTTTCTTTTCATATTTTTTCTTTTTTTTTCATTCACACTTGCTAAAACCAACAAAAAATAGTTATTCTCTTTATAAAAATAATATTTATTACATTTATTATTTTAATGGTCATTGATACAAAAATTTAATTACAATATAGGCGTAAAAAGTCAAGTTATTTTTTCTTTTTAATTCTCATATATTTACTTGAAAAAAATGAAAGAATAAAATTAAATAAGTGTAAATAAACTCAAAGAATGATAAATAAATAGATTTATAAGGAGTTATTTAAACTCAAATTAGACATTGAATCAAAGAAATAAAAAATGATTACATCTGAGAATGATCAAATATACGTTAGAACATTTATAAAGGGATTATATATACCTTTACATGAATTAGTTTAGGATAAAAAATTTAAAAATAAATTTAGTATTAATGATTTCATTGTCATTACATGAAAAGAGTGTGTGTATATATATATATTAAGTCAGTTGTACTAATAAAAAGGAAAATGTTTGAATATGCCATTAACTTTGGAGAAATACTCATTTACATTGTCCATTAAAAGTTTTTTTCATTTATATTATTTTTCTTTGAGAAAATATTTATCTATGCCAATACTATTTGTTAACTAAAATGACATAGATGGTCAAATTTTTAACCGACATAGGTGAATTTTTTTTAAAATGTGATGACAAATTAGGATTGTTCTTTCCCTTTTAAAAAATAATATAATTAATGAAATGCTCGAATCATAATTGAACGTGTGTAAATGATTTTTCAAAATCAAAATTGTTTCAGTTAACAATCATGGCATTAATGAGCATATTTTAAAACGAAACCGACAAAAATAAACCTAGCTTTTAACAATGATATAAAAAAGTTTTTTCTCAAAATTTGATAGCATATTTGGATTTTTTTTTTCTTAATAAAAATACGTATATGCAAATTATTTTTATCTTTTAGTAAAAGTACCTTTTTAGTAATATGTTCCCTTTTTTATTGTTATAGTGTAATGTGCCCCTAATTAAAATCTAGGAAAAAGGGTCAAAAATATCTCTTAACTTTGGTTTATTGTTATTTTTACCCTTGTCGCTAAAATGAAATTAATTTTACTCCTTTCGCTACTAATTTTATCAAAATTACTCCTCATTAGACGGAATTCCCAAAATTGACCAAAATTATTCTATTTTTAAAAAAAAAAGTTATTTCCTTTTTTGAACCCAGTGCCCCGCCCCATTTAGGATTAACCTAAGTAACCCAATGCCCTGTAACCCATTCTGTGTCTTTGGATAGATAATGATTTCAAGACACCATTCTGGACATTAAGCTCATGCACGCGATATTTGTTCATCAAGGCAGGCAAAACTGTAAAGGGAGAACATGTTTCTGCAACAATAACAATTGTGACAATCGTACAAACACGATTATGATATTTTTGCACCTTAAGATTGTTCAACAATGTTGCGAGCACATTATGAGGTCCAATAGATTTAGCAATATACTAAATGTGTTCACTGTTGCTCAGTGGAGACCTTTCTTGTGCGCTTTGAGCATCTCAAGAAGCTCAATAACAAATTCTCATCTTGCAGTAACAAATTTAGCAGTACGATCTGCAATAAGACCAACAAGGTCAATACAATTCTCCTGGACTTTTTTATGACGATTCTTCAAAATAGGATTCAACCGAGAAAGCAAATCCTTAATTGGAGGAGTCATTTTAGTCATACCAATAACATTCACAATAGACTTGAGAGTCCCCAGTTCACATCCTAAATCCCTGTGTATTCTTCTCCCAAGTACTCGTACAAGACTAACACCAGGATGCTCCATTAGTTGTTCTTTCCCACACTGCTTCATAACTATTGCAATTCTGAATATCAAATATGTAGCTTGTTGTCTCACCACGGTACTCTTGTTATTCAGTCGTCATTTTATAGTACCACAAATATGAGCAAGTTATGGCTTAACTCTTTGGCCAAGGGCATTTACAACAATGCCAAATTCGTTAAGCATCACATTGACATCGTCACTCATGATTTGCTCTTGGAAGGCATAAAGGATACCATCAATTAACAACTCTTCTAGTCGAGAATCAATATCAGATGCACCAAGATTTGCAATCACCTTCTCAATAGTCTCCATGACCATTTCGGGAGAAAAGAAAATTATCTATTCAAAGAGAGAATGGGTAAATGGGAATGGTAACAGGGCATTGGGTTAATCGGGTTATCCTGAATGGGGCGGGGCATTTGGTTAAGAATTGGGAATATATTTTTTTTTTAAAAAAACGGGTCAATTTTGAAAATTTCATCTAATGAGAGATAATTTTAATGAAATTAATAACGGGACGAATAATACAACTTCATTTTAAGTGCGAAACTAAAATTAAACCATAAATCAAAGTTGAGATAAAAGGGTTTGATATACCCCTCAACTTTGTCATATAGAGGTGATATACCCCTTGTTATGAAAGTGGCTCATATTTACCCCCACTTGTAAACAAATGGCTCACATATACCCTTTTCCTCTAACGGAAATGAAAAAATAATAATTTTAATCTAACTTTTTATTTTTTTCCAAAAAATATAATCCCGTATGAGTAAATTTAATCCTCGTCAAACATATTTTTTTGACTTTTTTTGTTTCAATGACTAATTTATAATTATTATTTTGATAATCAAATTTATTTATCTTTCACTAATATTCTTGTAAAACTTATTATAGATGACCAAATTTTTTCTTCGAATACGAAATTAAATTACAATACACACACAAAAAAATAGTTTAATTTGTTTTTCTTTAAACTAAGGAATGAAAGAAAAAACAAAATAAGAATAAGAAACTCAAATAGTTATAATAAAAGAAGTCAAAAAATAATTTATGTATGAAAAAATTAAAATATACCTTGAACTTTGATAGAAGAATCATATATACCCCTAAATATATTTTTTTTTTAAAAATAAATATAAATTTTAAACTAATTCATTAACTTCCGTTAAATGAAGGGTATATGTGAGTCATTTTGTGATAGCAGGGTATATGTGAGCCGCTTATATAACGGTAAGGGCATATATGAGCCACTTTTATAAGATTATAAAATGATATATTAGCTACAAATTACAAAGTTGAGAATATATCAAACCTTTTTCCCTTTTTTTTTTTTCCCTTTTCCCTAATTACAATGTAGTATCTTCGTTGACAGAGAGAAGCTGCTAGTGTCTCTGAAACACTATTCAGCAATTTTCTTCATCCCTCACAATCACAAGGTATGAAGTTGCTTGATTTCAAGCACCCTTGCACAATTATATATGAATTTAGACATGAACGGACTATTCAAATTTGTAATTTCTTGATTTTGAACAATGTTTGGCGTATTGCAGTTTGAATTCATCTTTTAGGTCTGAAAATGGAGGGTGGTGGCCCAAGTAGAGAAGAACCCACATCATTGGAGGACCTTTACAGCGTCAATTTGATGCCTTCAGAGCTTTTTCTCAAGTTTAGAAAAGAAATTGAGGGTTTTCGAGTTGGCGTTAACTTGGAGGTGTAATTTCTTGACTAACCTTTTCATGTTTAGTTTTGTTACTTAAATAGTTCTAAAAAATGAGTGGATTATCAATTTTTGGATCATTTTGAAAATCGCACTTCAGCGGATTTATGTGATCTTCATGAAATCTTGATTGAAGTATACCTGTAATGTTGTTGATATTGTCCAAATTACTCATTTTAAGGAAAATAATTTTGTGATAGCTGGCTTGATTGTTTCAGTAGAGCATCGGGAATTCTTCTTCTTTAGTATTTTGAATGAAAAAAATCCACTGAGGTGATAGTAGAGTATAGATCACAGGCAAATAATATATGTGTTTTTTTCTTTTCAATAGATACCATCCCTTTGCATCCGACGGTGTGGCCTAGTGGTCAATGAAGGCGTTGAGAACGAGGAGGTCTAAGATTGAAATCCATGTAGAGACAAAACACATCGTGATTTCTTTCCCATTGGTCCTAGTTTTGATGGACAAAGTTATCTAGTACTTTTTGTTGGTGGAGGTGTAGTTATCCAGTGGAATTAGCTGAGGCGCACTCAAGTTGGCCTGGACACTATAGTTAAAAAAAAGATCATCCCTCTGAAACTTTAGGGGTCAGCAGTGGTTTCTCTCACTGCTCTGCTTGGTTACATGAACCCCTAGGATCATAGTTGAAGGTGAAGGGTTCTAGCATTAGAGCAGTGCCATATTCCTGGGGCTGGATGTTAAAAACGATCACAATTGTGAAATGTAAATTCTGCTATGTGAATTTTCTGCAACAGTACTTTGGTTAATTATGGAATCACCATAGATGATATAGTTCTCACGGCATTAAAACTAGTGTCAATATTAGCATTTTCAGTTTTCACTAATTTTCTGAACATTTGGACACCATTTCAACAGTTTTACAACAATCCGAGCAATGAATATCTAGCAAAATTGGTTTTGAAGCCTTTAGCTCCTGAACGTCGATGGAAATTCATATGTGAGCCGTTGCATCATGAAGTACGCCTTCTATCAAAGAAGATCCCAGTTACAAAATTTCTGAATCTTCAGGTTTACCTTTCTTTTCTCTTCCACCAACTAATTTGTTTGCCATTATCTGTCCAAATTGTGTTGGTTCTAACATCGAGTATTATCAGGTAGGGATAGGACACAATTTTCAGTTGCAAGCAACTGGTTGGAAATGGAAGCTTACGACTTGTTGGGGTGGAGATGGCGTCTCCAGGATCCGGAATAAGACATCACTTGGATTATGTCCTGGTGTGGATTTTCGTTTTGGGTGGAGAGCAGACTATGTTCTTCCTGAAATTACTGGGTAAGCTTTTTCATCTTGATATGCCTTTTTCTTTGTAAGAGATCACTAGACTTTGTACCCATGGTGCTTTGAAATTAAAAGTGATTTAAACTTGATGGTGCGTGCTGCTCTAGAGATTGATGGTCCGGATTTTGGATTTTCCATTTGCAGGGCAGTGGGCACTGGTGAACCATTGTTCAATATGAACTCTGGACGATTACAAGCATCACTGGATAGAGTTGAGGCCATTTTTAGCCAATAAGCATAATGATCACTTGGTATATTACTAGTTTATGCTGCCTAATTTATCTTGGAGTATAGGGCATCCCAACCTCCCCTCTTTCCTGTTACATTGTGATCTGTTTATTGGTTTTTTATTCTTTCTATGAGTCCGTGATTGGTCTATAAAAGGCTTGGTTGTCTTTTTATCGGTTATAGAGGGTCTGTCGGCCTAAGAAAACTGATATCGTTATTAAGTTTTAAAGACTAGTAGGACTTCATCAACTAAGTTGGTATTAGGTAGTGCTTCCTTTGATAAACAACAACATGTTGTGCCACCCAAAGTTCTTCTAAGTTGTGGCTAACTAATAATTTCATTCCATGGATAAGATTCTGAATCTACGTTCTTTTTCATGGTAGAAACATCTTTGCATTAAAAGAAAAAAGCATCTTTGCATATTTCTATACTTTGTTATGTCAGGGTGGGAAGTTGAAGGAGGGAGTTCTATAAACATCAATGTTTTATTGACTTCGGTTGACTGTTAGAATGTTTTGTTTGTTCAAAATTTGCAATGCTAAAATCATTATTACCTTCTTTTTTTGTGAGAATTGGTGACATCAATATTACCTATTTCTTTAAAGAGAGATGATCCTTAAGGTGTTCAATTTGTTTCAGCTCGATCGATAATCCAATTTCTCACGTAATCACTTATACTGAACCTTCATTTTTCACGATTAGGAGATGCCTAGCTGCCACTTCTTAGACATGGTTCAAGCCAAGTTGTTTGTTTCTTCAACCTTTTTAGACCTATTTTACTAACTACTCTAGCATAGTTGCTAGCAGTAGTACTCATGCACCGTTTCCATGGTGCTGCGTAGCAATTGAGTGCTTAATCTACTCATGAATTGTTGAGTATTCAAGTTTTCTTCTTCTTTATTTTCTTATTTTCCAATGTATTCAAGTTTGATTCACATAATACTGCTTCTCACTGAAAGTATTGAAACTAGAATATGCAGGAAGAAAAGGAGTTGGGAGCTTATACAGCCAACAGCACACAATGTGCTTTTCGAGGGTAGAATATCTCTTGTGAAATGATGAAAACGGCAACTTATCCCAAATCCTGTGGTATAGATTGCAGTTTCTAGGTTCTTTAATTTCACCTTCTCTTAGTTGTTTGATGTACAAAAAATAGGATTTGTAAATTTTATTTTTCATTGCTCATTTTGGTTACATAGGTTCAGAATGAAAGATAAACACAAGTAATAATATATTAACAACCTTTTAAACTGAACTTATTTAGAGATTCGAATTACTCATTATTTTAGTTGACAACCTAAACACGAGATAAAATATTCGTATTTGATATTTTTTTAAATAATTTATGTGTCTAAATAAAATTTATTTGCAATTTAAGGTAATTGTCCATGTGTTCACTCTATTTTCAATATATTTCTTATTCTATGAGAGATAAGCACTAACTTCCAAGACCATGGTGATGCTAAGTGTTTGACATGTTATTTCATCTCATTATTTGAAATTATGACATAAAGTTGGTCTTTAGACATGTAATTTTATTTAGTAATTTGAAATCATGAGAAAAAAAATGAAATTAGTGTTTAAACATGCGATTTTCTCATCATTTGAATGAAATCAAATTCTTAAGTTTGATTTGAAAATTTCGTATCATGATTTCACGTTTTTCAAATACAAAAATTGACCCATAAGTTTATATTTTATTTTTAAAAAAACCCACCATTTTATTCTACATACTCTCTCTATCCCTAATTACTTGTCCACTTTTCCTTTTATAGTTATTCCTAATTATTTCTCCATTTTGACAAATCAAGAAAGGACAATTTCTTTTTAACTATTATACCCTTAATTACATAATTGATTATTTTGAAAAATGTAAAACTTTTCATTCACTTCATAATTAATAAGGATAAAATGGTAAATTTCCCTATATCATTGATTGTTTTCTTAATAGGCGTGTCAATTTAAAAGTGAACAAGAAATTAGAGACAGATGGAATAATTTTTTATTTACGAAAATAACAAAAGAGTGATAAAATATTTACAAAATGTGAACACAACGATAAAATTACTAATGGTATTGAGCATGTTCAATTTTATTAAGAAGTAATACATTACCACTCATGTTCAATTTCACTTTTTAATTTAACTAAAGTTGTAATAATAAACTTTCGCTTATTTGATTTTGATTATATTAAAAAGTTGGTGATAGTTTACACAATTTATGTAGCTTTTATGTTCATGAACAAAAAATACAAATTAAAAATTCAATTTACATATCCCAAAAAAAACCATCAAACTTCTCAAATAATTTTGTGTCACTATTTCATCTCACGTGATCAAACGGTGCTAATTCATGTTAGTAGTAATTTGAATGAAAGTTTGAACATCTCAAGGGCCCTTTGATGACATTGTTATCATTAAAAGCCACAATATGTTAGTAAATCTTTCAAAACCCAAAGGAGGGAAACTGATTGTCAAATTTAGCCGTTAAACCTCAACGGCCATATTCATACTGCGCACACACATATATATATATATAGTAGATAAACAACTTGTTAAAATTATCATATAATTCAAGTAATAAAAACATGACTTCTTCAAAGCTAAGGCATTCTTGTTCCTTTCCAATTCTTCTACTTTCCTCTCTTAATTTCATCCTCTTTATCCTCTCCGCGGCGTCTATAGCTCCTATTGTTTTCCTCAAAACTCCACCAACTTCACTTGGTTGGTCATTCCTCATAGTCTCTTCCATTTCACTTCTTTCATGTTTCATTGGTTTCTACTCTCAACTAACTCATTGTTGTTTCATAACTCACCTCTCCCTCCTCATGGCATCGTGTATCGGTCAATTACTTGGCATATTAGCCTTGTTCACTAGGGAAAAATCTAGTCTATTGATGTTGAAATCACCAAGGGATCCTAGAGAAGCAAAGGTTTTAGTGAGATTGGAATGTGGGGTTTTGATGTGTATGTTTGTGATGCAAATAGGAGTGTTGGTTGTGACTTGTGCTGTGCAGAGTTGTTGGGTGAGAGATTATCAAAATGTTGAAGCAGAGAGAGAGGCATGGTCAAGGAAGAGGAATCAAAGGATTGCTAAGGTTCAACAAGAGTGTATGGAAAATGCAAATAAGATATGTGAAATCAAGGATAAGGAATTTGATGATAAGATTAAGAATAAATATGGACAGTGTGTCAATAATGATTTTGAAGGCTAAATATGAAATTTGTTAGTCACTACTACTAGGTGACTGACTATATTTGGGATTTTGTGATTGTATTTTATTTTATTTTTTTGTTAGTGTAAAGCCTTGTTACAACTTCTTTTTATTTTTGATGTAAAATGTGTCTCATTTGATTATGCACTTTGGTTGTTCTCATCAAATTCCAGTCTATAATACATTCTAAATTATTTTCCTCTTGATCTAGCAGCTACTCTATTATTTTAGGGAAATCAGAATACCAATTATTGCATCCAAGATCTTATAATAATAGTCTTTTTCTATAATCTGTTTTAAACAAGTGTTGTTATGCCTGAATCCACATATTAAAAATTGAACTTAATTAAGTTAATAAAAAAATTGAACAAATTCTTGTTACTTTTTGATAAATAAATAATCAATAATTGTAAGACAAGCAAGTCGTTGTAGTATAGTGGTAAGTATTCCCGCCTGTCACGCGGGTGACCCGGGTTCGATCCCCGGCAACGGCGTTTATTTTTATTTTTTAATTTTCAACCATCACACACTTCTTCCGGCAGCTTTATTTATTTATAGATATCCTCTTTTTTATTTTTACAGTCAATAAAAACAAATAGGGAAAAGGGTCAAAAATATTCAAAAATTATGTGAAAGTAACAAAAATGTCTTCCATTTATAGTTTTACTCAAAAATATTCTTACCGTTAATACTTTGGATCAAAAATGTCCTTAAACTATGCGTAAGGAAAAAAAATGTCACCCATTTGTACTTTGGTCCAAAAATGCTTTTGCCATTAATACTTTGGTCCAAAAATGCACTTAGTGTTATTTAATGCGTCAAAAAAGTTCATTTTCCAAACAGATATATTATTATTTTCTTTGACACATTTTTTTCAATTAATGTTGTTAAAAAATTAGCAAATGTTTATCTTACTTTAATTCAAAAAAAAAATAAAAAATGAAAATGTTTTTTATTTTATCATCAATATTTTTTATCGTTATATAAATATAAATTAATGATATATATACTATGATCTTATATATGTGACATATATGATCTATCGAAAGGATACATGAAAATATTTTATTTTAATTGATAAAATGAGATTAAGAAGAAAAAGATGTTTTCTTAATTTTATTTGTTAAAGTGATTTGAGAAGAAAGAAAACAAGAATAGTTGTTCCTTAATAATATTTTAATTAGAAACAAGATGTGTTTAAAAGAAAAAAAATAATATATTTAGGGAAAAAGGGTAAATATACCCTCGAACTATAGAAAATGGTATACGAATACCCTTCATTATACTATGGAGACGCTAATACCCCTGCCGTCCAAAAAGTGAAACATTTATACCCTTCACCCTAACGGAATGCCACGTGTCATCACCCTATGTGTCTACCCTTATTATTCACCAAATTCTAAACTCACGATCCAAATTAAAAAGACCCACCCAAATAGCCCCTAACCCAACCATTACTAACACTTAATAATATACCCAAACTAACCAAAAATACTGTAAGTTCTCTCTACCCACTTTAAAGCGGTGAATACTCACCTTGATCCTCTGTTTTGTTCTTCAAAAATCTCACACAATTTTACCGATTACTCGTTTTATTTTGTCAGAAACACCTAAAAACTCAATCAACCAAAAATTGGTATTGAAAGGAGTGGTAAGCACTTGATTTTGCATTCAAATTCAAACATGAAAAAGAAGATGATATACAGGAGAGAATCTCGTGATGGAGTGGGTTAGTAACTCAGATTTGAGTGGAGAAGAAAGAAGATTACATGATTGAGCAAGAAGTTGAGGACGAATTAGAAGATGGGAGAAGCTAAGGTTTTAGAGTTAAACAATCTTAGCAACCATGGCTGTTTTAGCCAGGCTTCAAAGCTTAACAAATAAAACTTCACTAAAAAATCTCATTCACCACCATTTCCTCCTCCGCAACCGCTGTCGCCGCCGATGAAGATTATTTTTTCGGAATCTGTCCGTGAAAAATCTCACTCGCCCAATTCGTGTAACAAACGTACCGCCGGCACATGACGACTATTCTTATGGAATAGTTTTCGGGTCCACCGGCGCAACAATACTCATCTTCCAGAAAACTTCATACACAACATTCTCACCTCATACACTCATCACTTTCAGCTCCGACGAACCACGCATCCCAGACTTGTGCAGTTGTTACCGGAAATCGAAGGATTTGATGATGCGTATGGAAGTTGCGATGATTCTGATGAGGATGACGATGACTATGTCGTCGTGGTGGCGATGTAGTGGTGGTTCCCATAGCTGCGCTTATACAATGTGAAATTTGGATCCAAGAATCACTTTAATTTTGTTTTGCTAATTAAAGAAATTGTTTGGTTCACTTAAAAAAAAGGGTTATTTGGGTGATTTTCTTTTAATTCGGGCGGGTTCTTTTTGTGGGTTTAGAATATGGTTAATAACAAGGGTAGATGCACAGGATGATGACACGTGTCCTTCCGTTAGAGTGAAGGGTATAAATGTCCCACTTTTTAGACGGCAAGGGTACTATCGTCCCCATAGTATAACGAAGGGTATTCATATACCGTTTTTGATAGTTCAAGGATATATTTGTCCTTTTTTCCATTTATTATTCAGACAAAGGGCATTTTAACCCATTTTGTAACTATAAGGGCATTTATGGACCAAGGTATTGACTGCAAGGGAGTTTTTGAACCAAATTATAAACAAAAGACATTTTTGTTCCTTTCACATAGTTTAAGGGCATTTTTAAGCCTATTAAAATCCTTTAGCTGCAAGTATTCATGTTATATAAGAGGATACTAACTGTTAGTAACTTCAGTACAACAAGAATTAAAATGATACCGTTCTTCGTACAATATGAAACAGCTAACCCAACGCTTAATTATTTCTTTTGGCTGGGATGTTCTTCTGTACCATGTAAAACACTAAGACGCATAAGAGTTTTTATGGCTCAAGATCGTGTTTCATAATTGATTTGGAAGTGAGTTATGCAAGCAATATCTAATAGGTCATCCAATTCCGTCACCAGAAAACTAAAACATGATACTTCACAAATCAATACAAAAGATAATGTTGGCATTACTAGGAAAAAAATATTTTTTTTCACTAGTTCAGATATGGAAAACTATTGTCCATGAGCATTACCACAAAAAAGCTTATCTAGTTTCAAAAGGAAAGAAGGGGAGACATTATGACTTCTGGCATTCACATAGGATAGTTAACTAACTCCAGCTTTAATACTTCCAATAAAATCATCTTTCACACTATAGATGGCACTGCTGAATATCGTAGCGGCCCCTGCTGCAGAGAATCTGGTGCCTCAATGTGCTCTAGTATCGGAGTCATCTTCAATCCAATGATCTTAACTTGGGGATTTGAGTGCCCATCCAGAAAAACACTAGTAACCTGCATATTGCACATGCCATACTTATTCGCATTGTATATCTTCAAAACTCCAACATGTTAAACAGATTCTATGCAAGGGAAATGCACTAGTAACAATTATAGACACAAAATTATCAGAATTAAGTAAAACAACTACAACTGTGGCACAGAAGAAACAAGTGGCATCAAACAAAATACCACAACTGATTCTTCTTTTTTTTTTAAAAAAAAAGAGAGTTATAGAACTATAGCTCATGAATCGTGCCACCTATGGAAGAGTCCAGATTTTCACCAAGTGGAATCAAAACTAGCACAAGGAGATTCCACTTTTATAGTATATATACATAATTATTTGTTTTACCTATCTACACTGTAATTTCCTGCGAAAGGGTGCCCGTTGCTACCTACTTGCCACCAATAGATATTATTTTCTCCCGAGAAAATCTTGCATTGGCAATATCTAAGGACATCTGAATCTAATGAAGTTGGATCCATCATCTTTCAATGATAGTAGGAAAGGTCATGCAGAGATCCTAAAACCTACCTTGACAGTTGCATTAGAACAAAGTTTCAAGATTCAAGGTTGATATTTACCAAGAATGCCACCATCTTGATCGATCTCTTTGCCAACACCAATGCCCGCCAAAAAAAAAAGAAAAAAAAAGGAAGAAGTTGATAGTACTCACAAACCAAGCACCCCAACAAATGTCATCCCTTCTCACCAAATCAAATGTTGTTGCGGATGTGGTGAAGTCAAATAATTAAGTATTTAATTATATTTTGAAGTAGCTGTTGTTGTGGATGTGGTGAAGTCAAATAATTAAGTATTTAATTATATTTTGAAGTAGCTTAATTTATTATTCTAGAATAGGATTTATGTTTTATAAATTCACAAAGATTATGTTAAGCTATAGTTAGCATTAGCTTGGAATAGGATTTAGGTTTCCCTAGAAACTCCTTTAAATAGGATTTAGGTTTCCCTATTTTCACAAGGGTTTGACTTCCTATTATTAATGTAATAAGACTCCTATTTGAAATAGTTTCTAATGAATAAATCATTAAGTCATATTTCAGTAAAAAGCAAGAGAACATAGCTCTCTCTTCCATTGAACTCTAAAGTTTCAGCTTCCCTCTCTTCCATTGAACTCTAAGGTTACAGTCTTTAACGAGCTGAATTTATATATTGCCCTGTGAATCGAGCCTTCCCTAAAGATTCATAACAAATGCACACACACCAAAAGAAATAGTAGCAACCAACAGGGGCTGGGCATTGCATACTTTGATGAACCAGCAAGCACACTTCCCTTTGAGAAATTCAAAATTTACACAGCAACAGTGATGATAAGCAGTGGACCACGAGATAGAAGAAAGTATGGAATCAGCTCGACTGTTCTTTAGTAACCTCGAAAGCATAAGCATTTCGGATATTTCACAACCATTAGATTTTATTCTCCAAAATTTTCTGATCAATCTGGGGCATAGAAGCAAAATCTTGTGATCCTTTCTTCAGATCATAAGAAACCTTGATTTTTGAACCGAGATACACCCTAAAGGCTGCGTGCGCGGTTTGAAACTGTCATTAATGGGGCGGCCCCTCTACCATTCACCACTTAAATACCAAGTTTTTGTCTGCGCAAAGGTTCGGACAAGTAATGTGCGCCTAATACACACATCATGTGTTGCACTCTTCCCACTAGACCAAAGCCAAGCCAGTTCAAACGAAACCTTAAGATGTATGGACCTACCTCAATTAAATGACCTATTTTCTTTCAGTTGACAATAGTAAACTAGAGGGTTTGAAAGTACTCAAGGTTACAAAAACACAAAGTAAAAATTGTACAAGGACAAGGAATTCCTATAATTCTACATATTTGAGAAAGTTGTCATTTGTCTGACTCTGTGATACGAGCATGTGCCTTTCAACACTCCCTGCTCTCAGTCGATGTACAGGAAACTATGTAGGACATTACTGCTTCTTTGAATGATCATGAAAAATATAGGGAGATGAGCAAAGTAAGTTTCTCATTTACCAAAGTAAACAGAGGCATACCTGAGAACAGCCAAACAATTTTAGTACTTCCAACGATAAGCAGCTATCAACAATCAATCCCAGGGCTTCGTTCGTCAAGTTGCGACACCAAGACAAATCCAGACTAATCAAATTTTTTGAACATTTGGCTAGAGACATTGCAGTGTTGTGTGAAACCTGTAAAAACCATATAAAGACGTTGAAAAACTAAGATTCCTCAACTTCTAGTCTTGGCAATAATTCATTGACCTTTTGGATAGCAAGTTCTAGATCCCAGGAAAAAGTGGAAGATCTACAAATAAAAAGGAAAATTTGCTGGTTCAGATTACAAACTAAAGGTTTCCTTTGCTAGTTTTCTCAAAATATATATTTGTTTTATAAGTTAACGTTGATTCTACAAACAGTGTGGTACCAAGAAAGTGGTAGGTCACCACAAACGTGAGTGGAATTTTGTCCCTTCGGATTGTAGGGAGTCTTTAATTCCACTACATTGTCAGGCTTCCTATAACACCAAAAGTTGCTCTCAGAATATATTTGAATAGTTATATCTACGCAAAGTTCACAACAAACCGTAAAGTAGGGGTGGACATTCGGTATTTTGGTTCGGTTTCGATTTTCTTTTTTCGGTTTTCGGTTCTTGTAAAATGTGTACCGAATAACGAACCGAAATATTTCGGTTCGGTTTTTTTAATTTGGTTTTTTAACGGCCCTGCCGCCGGAACTCAAAAGTCTGCTGCCGCCTGTGCAGCTGTGCTGTTCGCCGGAAAACGGCCAGAAAATTGACGGAAAACGGACCAAAAGAATGAAATAAGAAAAACTTGAAAGGAAGAATGGTCTAATGGAAGTATAGAACTATGGAACTTGGAATAATGAAGAAGATGAATTATTTTCAGATTAGGGTGTCTAGGTCTAGCCTTCTAGGTCACTAGGTGCGGGGTTCCTATAAAGTATAAAGTAAAAGTACAAAAGACTAAAAGTTAAAAAAGTATAAAGTAGCTGTTACTTTTCAGTTTTATTTCTTTTTTTAAAAAAAAATTACTCAACATAAATAATTAATATAATATAAATATATATTATAATATAATATATTTCGGTTAAAACCGAAATATCGAAAAATAAAAAATTGCGTACCGAAAACCGAAATACCGAAAAAATTCGATTCGGTTCGGTGTTTCGGTTTTCCGGTGTTTATGCCCACCCCTACCGTAAAGCAATAACTTCAAGATAAACTGGGTAACCTTGTGTAATAAACAATACTTAAAGATCAAAACTGGATACTAAATCATTAGGATCTCTCTCTCAATTAATTAAAATATTGATCTAAGCAGATTTTTGCTAGCTTGATCAACTAAATTCAGCAAAGAGAAGTACACAATCAGAACCCATAACACATTTTCCTATGTCCACACACAAAATAAGAGAGGCAGTGAACCTTGCCCGCTGTCAAGTACCTTTTTGACACGATTGAGAGATAGTTCCTTCAAAGATACCCCACTAGTTTCCACATAAGCAGCAACAGCTTCATCACTGCCATTCGAAAGATAAGAATAAGATATGCCACTTCCATTTTTCTATTAATGAATTCAAGGAATGCCAAACATTCTATCAAAAAGATAGTAGTTCTTTTTTCATATTTTGAAGAATGCGTACTGTGAAAATCCTATATATAGCTTGAAACAAAGAATGCCTACTGAGAACACTTATATGTAGCATCTATTCTAAGCCTTCAAGCACGAAGTACCTGTGAAATAAATCTAAAACCAAGAATATTGATATTTTTGACAAATTGTTCTTAAGAAATTAGCAATTGGCATTCAAGAACGGAATAAAGCACTACACAAAATGATGATAAAGACTGCAAGCAAAAGATCACGGCTAAAGACACCACATATGATACACTAAGGAAAAGATTATCTGGTCTATTGCTATATTTTGGAAACCTGAATGGATTGCGACAGAGTTTTAGATTGTCAACTTCTCTACAACCAGTGGCAAGATGTTCAATTGCAGAATCGGTCAATTTACACAAGTCGCTCAGGTCTATAGCGCGCAATCTGGGACAGTTTTGTGAAATATCTTTCAGAGAACGATCAGTCAATTCCCTGTGTCAGATTCAAGGCACAAAGACAATCAGTATCAGTCAAATTTCTGTGGAGCATCACTTGAAACATGACGAAAACCACTTACATGCATCCTTTCAGAATAATCTCTCTCAGACTCTGACCTCGATTAGTGACAAATTCTTTAATAAAAGCATCACACACAGTCTGGATTCCAGCTACTGATAGAACTTCCAAATGTTGTAGCTTTAGCAATGCTGGCAGAATTAGCATGGGATGTACTGCTTCGCAATTGTCTAGATATAACTCTCTCAGAACTGATCCCAATGAATTAGATAAAGAGCTAATTCCATCACATGTCAGCAAAGAGCACTGGCTAAGATTAATTGACCTTAAATTAGGTGCTGCAGAGATGATCGCCTCCAGCCCAACATCCGAAAGACGACATGCACCTTTCAAGGATAAGGTCGTCAATGCAGGAAGATTGTTTGGACGACGAGCTAATGTAACCAATAGGATATAATCTGGCATACAGCGACCACACTGATCCAATTGAAGCACCTGGCTCCACAAAGAAAACATTTTGAAGTTCACGTATCAGAACTAACATATCATTGAACTATTACTACATATGCAAGCAAAATTTGACTAGAGAGACTGACTAGATGAATAATACTAAAAAGTAGTTTTCATAAAGATCAAAACTGTGTTGGGTTCTTTGAATGAGAAGTGAAGAGGAAGAAAAGAGAAACCAACAATCTACTTCCCTATGTTGAGTATTGATGATTTACTTCCAATCATTTGGTATGATTGTAATATAATTCATCACTTCCATCCAACTTTGGAGAGATTGAGAATGATGGTGCAGAGTAATGCAACCCATCCACTTTTACTTCATGTTTTCTAAAATTTCCTAACCAACCGAAAATTTCCTAACCAAACGATGAGGAACACATACACTTTAGCTCTTACTTGGTCCTCCAACAGTTCCTTTTTTTACTCCAATCAACCATAGCAAAAGTAAAAAAGAATAAATTAAAACTCACCACCAAGTTGTTGGTGTCGCATCCTTTAAAGCTCTCAAAGTTGTTGGTGTCACATCCTTTAAAGCTCTGTGTGAAATTCTCCTCATTCAACCATGAACAATCCCTTATGCGTATCTCTGTAGGAGATCCACTGATAAGAAGTTGCAAAAATTGATACGTCATTTCCCGAGAGTCACACAGTGACTGGCAAATCTTGTGCCTAAGTGCATCGGGTAAACCATCAAGTGAAGTGATTGCATCAGCATTCTTCACTAAAATGTCCATGCATAAGTCATGTAACGAGGGAACAACCAGCTTTCTAGATTGGCCCTGCTGGTCCGTTTTGGGAACCCATACCACTTCAATCTTACTTTTCTCAGATTTACTCTGCTGCTGATGCTTGATGTTCATTTCACGATCTTTAATAATCTTCATAGCAGTTGAAAATGGACCGGGCCAGTCTTCTATTTCTTCAGTCTCTGCTACCTCCTGTGGAAATTCCTCACCAGCCTCATCAGCTACATCGTTCTCATGTTCAGCTTGGGAAGAGAAATGAGCAAACCTGGAAGCATTTCGTCTGGCAACATCCCTAAACCTTTCTCTATGAACTCTTCTTGTAGCAGTTGCACTGCCATCAGCATCTGCAACTTGTTCTCCATCTTGAATTGTCAAATTAATAGCTCTTGAAACAATTTCATCAGCGGGTTTCTCAGCCCCATTCTTGGATTTTCCTTTCAATGTATCAACACCATGACACAAATCATCACCAGCCATAACTTGTTTTCCCTTTTCCTCTCTACTAATCCTCCTTGTCTTTGAATCACGATTTTGCAAAGTGGCAGCTAGTCCATCACCCTGAACAGACAGACCTATGGTTTCGGACAAACAGGCAGACTGAGGTATTGTGTTCTCAATTGACATCCCAAATGCTACCTCTGATTCCAATTTCAATGAATGAACCACTGGTAAACCCTGTTCAGAAACTATACCTTTAGATTTCTCTTCTCTGCTGAATCTCCTCCTCTTAACACTAGAAGGCTCAACTGAACTTGTCTGTAACTTATCGCTGGAGCCATCTGAACCGCAACTGTTTGACATTCCTTCACTTAGCTTTCCATGAGACAACTTCTCATCACAATCATTCTGATTAACACCCCCAGCATCACCAACAGCGCCACCACTGCGTTCTTCAACAGCTCTCTTAGAGATCTTCTTGCCCGACCGCAAACTCAAAAACTTAGTATCCCCTTCACCCTGCACTTCCATACTTGTACTTTTATCCCCTTTCCCCTCTTTAACACATTCAATTCTTCCCTCACTGCAGACTAAATTTCCTATATCATCAGATTCATTCATACCTATCTCATCAACTGCTTCACTATATAAAAACCCCATATCTTGATCCAAATCCGCACTTTCTACACCAACGTCACTCTTCAAACTCTTGCCAGTATCCCCATTATCAATTTCAAAATCCTTACTCTTCCCTTCATTACTCAAAATTTCACCAACATCACTCAAACCATTTTTAGAAGCCAATCTCAAACTCCTCCTTCTAGCAACAGGAGAAATGTCATTACTAGCCAAAGAAGGAGAAGTAGGAGTCACAACACATAAAGGCTGCACAGAAGTCTCAACAGATTTCGACGGAGTTGCCGGTTCCAATACATGATATTCTAGGGTTTTAGAAGAAACTTCAGCCTTAGATGCCGCCGGAGTCACCTCGCGAGACCTCAATAGCGTCATTATCTCTTAATCCTCTTAAGTTAATGAAACCAATATGAGCCAAAAACAAACGAAATAATCACAATCTAAACACAAGTATCTATGTATCTAACTACTATATAAAAGTGCACGCAACAAAAAATCAAAATTCAAATTCAGAAACTAATAAAGGAAGCTTTTATCTGTATTGACGGATAGAGTAAGTTACAAATTACCAGTGACGAGCGAGGAGACAGCAATGGCGGTTCAATGAAGTGAAGTTACACTCCACCGGGAAATGGTAGAGTAGTGAAAGGAGTACTGGAGCAGTTGAAGACGGCGGGAGGTTTTTCAGGTTTGAGTACTTATTATTATGACTATTGAGAAGCTTACCGGACACGCACACGACACGCCTGTTCGGTTCACTTCGACTTTCCCGCCATAAGTATGGGTTGGGCTTTCAATAAATTCAGGCCCAACTCATTTATACATGGTACAAAACCTAACAAAATTATTAGCACGACTTTTCTGTTAGACACATCAATTAAGCTTTGTATTCGTTAAACTTCTAGGTTCAATTCATTATAAATTAAACTCCGAGGTTCAACTCATTATAAACACTAGAAAACTAGTCAACTAAGCCTCTATTTTATTATGTATAACATTGATGCCCAATTCATTTATAGAAAACAAAAAATTAGTTTAGTCTAGGGGAGATAATAAAATTGATAATTTTTCAATTAAACAACTAAGTCTTACATTTCTTATATATTTAAACTATTCAAAATTTGTATTATTAAATATTTTTTGTTGATATAGCAGAGGTGAGTACAACACATTTAAAATCAATGTGTAAAGATTTAAAATTGACCAATTTATTTTTCAATATATATATATATATATATCTCCCCGTATTTAGAAGACACAGTTAAGAGGGACGAACACAGCAAAATAAATTTGTACCAAAAGCAAATTTAATTGTACACCTTTCTTTTCATAAAATGTGTGTATTGTAATATTTTAACACGTGTAGCTTTCTTTCTCTGCATAATACATCTGTACTATATTTACCCATCTAAACCCTATTACTGAAGAAGAACCGACCATTTATTTCTCTCAAAGCCGGTGGTGAAAGAGGATTAGAAATTTCTTCCTATTCAGGTTCAAATTTGTTCATACCTTTTGATATTTGTTTATTCTTCTCTTCTGAGGAAGAATCTTGATGTTTCAACTACTGATAGCAAAACTAACATACCCAAATCTTCCAAAAACAACAAATTCACACACCCTTTATTGAAAGAAGTTTTTTTCTTGTGTTTGTTTGTCAGATTTGTTAATGCTTTTTTGGTCCAAACATATTTCAATCCAGATGAACACTGGCAAGTCCTTGAAGTTGCTCATCGAATCTCATTTGGGTTTGTGTTTTTTTCACAATTCTTGGGTTTTTTTGTTAATTTTTTTATTACTGATTTGGGGTTTTCTTTTTGTTGGCAGATGTGGACATTTGACGTGGGAATAGGAAAAGGGTATAAGGAGTTATCTTCATCCAGTGATATTTGCTGGATTGTATAAAGTTCTTGCCCTTTTTCATCTTGACAAACCTTGTTTCATGGTAATGTTTGTTTGTTTTTTGATTTTTTTCAGCTTTGTTTGGGTTGATTAATGTGAACTGAATGTGAAAAGATTGGTACTTGATTGTGTATTTGATACATTAGGTAAGAATTGTATATCCTGGTTGCCTACCTAATGTATCAAATAATGGTAGAGAAGCAGCTTCAAAGACAAGGTAAGATTATACATGTAATGGCTTATGTGAGCAAATTTTTTTTGACATGTTCGAAACTACCTTATTCTGCTTCTTTTTGTAATTTAATTCTGTCACTTTTCTTCTCAGATGAACTTTGTTTTAACAACATGAACTCGATAATTATTTGTAGATGTCTACATCTTTATGGGTTTGGCATTTGTTGAAGAACTTTTCTTTCACATTATGAAATTTTAGTATATATTTTGACCTTATAGTCTAAACTGAAAAGACGCTGATATTTTATATTTAGGCGAAAACATTTTTATGTTTAGGCAAACTTGATTCGAATCCTTTTTAATCATCTAGATTTTTCCGTCTTAAATGTTGTTCACCGTGAATAAAGTACTGACAATTGAATGCATTGATGAAGCACCGATATTTTTCTTAATTGTCTTCCACAATTTTTCTTGGATTCTTGTGAGTTCTGACAGATGTCTCTTAAAATACATTCATAATTTTGTTGTCAATATTATGCAGGTCTAGCTCTAAAATACTAAAAATTAGTAGTATTTTCTTATCAATATATGATACTTTTTGTAGATAAGTAATGGCTTGATGTGGTCACATGTTTGACGAATTTTCCCAGTGAAGGTATAACTTGTGTATTATGAAGAGAGATTAGTTACATGAGTTGATTTTGTTGGTGGAATGAAGTTGAACGGTGGGCTTAGATGAATAGACATTTTCCTCTATAATATCTGTTTTTCATATGGTATTTTTCCCCAATAAAATGAGTAATTTTTATATGTTAAAGGTTTCTGCTTTGGAGTGATTTTATTTTCCTGTGATGTCACAACTTTAAGGTAATTATTGAGAAAGAATCTGAGTTGCCGAATTTTTTGATGCTGCCATGAAATAAGAAGTTATATGGTAATGCTAAAAATTCAGGGTAAGCTTTCACTATTGATCTTTTTGTTGGTTGAAGTTGAACTACATTTTCGAAAAAATTCAGCTACTAATATAGTTAGCTGAGGTGGTTTTCAAAAAAAATTGTTTTAAATTACAAAGTCAGAAATAACAAACAGGTTGAATCAGGCGAAAATGTTGATTTCAGGCTCTCCAATCTCCAAGTCCTCTAAGGTACCATTCCCATTTTCTTAAGAAGCTTTAAACTTTTTGGCCGTTTTCTTTTGACAACTGAATTTTTT
>NC_028643.1:64456506-64491970 GCF_001406875.1 Solanum pennellii | reverse complement strand
TATATATATATATATATCTTTATTATTATTTTCTCTACCACACACCATAATTGTCATTAATGTCATGACAACTGTATTAATTATTATTTTTTCAAATTTGAAAATGGCCACCATTATTATTTCATTCTTCTTATCCCTTAAATCCATTTATTACAACAATTGTTATCTTGTTCTTTGGAAAATAAAAATCATAATCACTTGATTTTCTTTCTTTTATTAGAAAAATATAAAATTTTAATCATAACAATTAAATTTAAAAATTAAGAAAAAATAGAAAGAATAAAGTAAAGATAAAGGACGATGAAAATAACAGAAAATCTAGATAAGCGACTGCTAGCAGATAAATTAGAATAAACTCAAATCTCCAACCAAAAAATATCTAGATATAAATGTTTATAGGAAAATAACGAACATGCCTAACACCTCAAAAAAGTTCTTTTCCCTTTACATAACATCTCAAACAGTTGTTGTGATATATGTATCAAAACTATAACTATTGATGGTCAATAAGGCACAAAATTTTACCAAGAGAGACATGTGCTCAGATACACCTAAATTTTGATGTCTTGCGTCCTTTCACCAGTAATTGACTGGTGCTATCATGACATCACCCTCATTATCTCTTGGAGAGTTTGTATAAGGACATAACAATCACCTTGGTATAGTTGAGATATTCCATCCTTCACTCATGTCGTATCATTTTTAGAATAGTCTAAATTTGATCAAATCCCGATCTTCATTTGTTCTTCTTCAGGATTTACTACACATAGAACTTCCATCAATTGACTGATAATAACCTCTTCTGATAGCGCAATAATATGGTACCAAAAAAATCATCGCAGCCATTGTTCCATCCATTGACGTACAACTCTATTTTATAATATGAGTTTCTAAAAAACGTTCCCTTACTTCTTTTTCTTTTTGTAATAAAAGCAAATCTACTAACTAGGCATGACACTTAGTACCTTTTTATAAGGGGTAACCCATCGGTGGCCCCTTAAAATTGGCACTAACTTTTACTTAGACACTTAACTAGACTTTGTTCATTTTAGACAATTTATGTAAAGTTCTATTGTGTCATTTTGACAATTTTTTTACGATCACCCAAATTTACAAGTGTGTGTAATACACTTGTTGATGATGTGTCGAGGTGACGAATAAAATAAAGACACGTGGTATATTTATATAAACAATAATTAAATAATGACTTTTGAGTAGAAAAAAAGGCCACAAATTTAATGACATGTGTCATTTTAAACTCAAACAATAAGAAAAAAATAATTACCCCATGCCCAACCCGCTCAGTTTCCCTCTCCACCCTCACCCACCCCAACCCCAACCCCAATCCCTACAACTCCTCCACCCTACCAGCCACCAGATCTTCCTCTCCACCCCAACCGCAACTATTCCTCCACCCCACCAGCCACCAGATCGTCCTCTTTTCCCCCACCCACTCCAACTTCAACCCCTTTTCCACCCACATCAAATTTTCAAGAGATACTTCCAAAAAAACTTAGTTAGTTTGAAAAAATTATCTTACAAAAGTATGATGTTTTCTTCTTTACTTCTAAGTTATTAACAGTGAAAGATTTTTTTTTCAAATCTTGTGATTCAAATACGTGAAAAAGAAATAGATTATTATTTCATAACGTTGAAATTTAAACTTTTGGGAAATCTTATCAGCCGAAATTTACTTTTTTATTTGTGACATCACTAAATCTATTTTATCATAGATTTTTGTTTATGTTTCGGACATGGTAGCTAGAAAATGGAGAAGAAGAAGAGAATTTTTTTTAAAAGAAATTGTGAAATAAGGCTTTCACGCGCAGTAAGTGTGTGTACAACACTCACTATTCTATGTAAGAAAAAAGTGTCAACATAGTATAGCGAAAACCTACATAAGGTGTCTAAAATGAACAAAGTCTACTTAGAGTGTCTAAGTGAAAATTAGTGTCAATTTTAGGGGGCTGCCGATAGGTTAGCCCTTTTTATAATATACTCTTTTTTTTCATATCCAACAAAACATAACTTTTACATATGGAAATAAATAAAATACAAACTAAAAATTAAACAAAATACGGACCAAAAATAGTTTCCTGAATTGATTCTTTGATGTGAAAGATTAAAAATGATAAATGTTTAATAAGTACACTAGAAACATTATGCTAATAAGTATCTTATTATTCTATCAAAACAATATTCATACTCACACCATAAACGTGAAAGAATTAGAGCAATTCTTATTGAGTGAATTAAGCCATTACACTAGTATTTATATACAGCTGCAATACTAACTACTTGCTAACAACTTTCTAACTAACTACTTGCTAACAACCTTCTAACTAACTAACTAATTTACAAATCAACTATTAGTAACTAATTAGCTAAAGTTTAATTAACTAACAAAAAAGTCTAACAGTAAAATTAACCAACTCCAATACTCCTCCTCAAGCTGGATGTATTGAACAAGTTCAGGAATCCTAGCTTGCTTATTAAAATCTCATGTTGAATCCTGCCTAAAGCCTTGGTCAGTACATCTGCTTGTTGATCTTTTGTATGTATGTATGTAGGTCTGATTAATCCTTGCTGCACCTTTTCTCTGATGAAGTGACAATCTATCTCAATGTGTTTAGTCCGTTCGTGAAATACAGGATTAGCAGCAATCTGTATGGCTGCCTTGCTATCACAAAAAATGGTAGCTGGTCCTGTTAGTTTTACTTCCAATTCATGAAACAAATTGTTATCCAAACGATCTCAGCAGTTAAGGTAGCCAAACTTCTATATTCTGCTTCAGCAGAACTTCTAGACACTGTGTTTTGCTTTTTTGACTTCCAAGATATTAAGGAATCACCAAACTTCAATACAAAACCAGTCACAGACCTTCTAGTATTTGGACATGCAGCCCAATCTGCATCACAAAATCCTGTAAGTTGAGGTTTTGTATCTGCACTCATCAGCAACCCTTTTCCTGGTTCAACTTTGATGTATCTAATTACCCTCAATGCTGCCTCCCAATGTGACCTTTTTGGCTTCTGCATAAACTGACTCAAAGATTGTACTGCAAATGATATATCTGGCCTTGTATTAGTTAAGTACAACAGCTTCCCAACAAGCCTTTGGTATTTGTTAACATCTGGAAATAAGTCATCAGTAGTGACACTGCCTTCATCAAATTCCACACTAGTTAACTTCATGTTGCATTCCATTGGTGTCATTACTGGTTTTGCAGCAGCTAACCCAACTTCAGAAATCATTTCTAGAGCATACTTCCTCTGATTCATAACTATTCCTTTGTTGGATCTCAAGAATTCAATTCCCAAAAAATATTTCAATTCTCCTAAGTCTTTAATCTTGAAATAACTATGCAACACATGTTTGGTTTCTTCTATCAAATTGGCATCATTTCCTGTTACCAAAATGTCATCTACATAAACCAAAACAATGACAATTCTATCATCTCTTCTCTTGGTGAATAAAGAATAATCCAAGTGACTTTGTATATACCCTGAACTGCACAAAGCATTAGTCAATTTTGCATTCCATTGCCTAGATGCTTGTTTAAGACCATAAAGAGATTTAACTAACTTGCAGGCCATGTTTTCCTCCTTCATCTTGAATCCTTTAGGTAATTCCATGTATACTTCATCAAACAAATCTCCTTGTAAGAAAGCATTAAATACTTCCATTTGATGAATGATCCAATGCTTAGCAGCAGCCAAAGCTACTATAGCTCTAACAATATAGTCACCATTTTTACCACTGGTGAAAATGTCTCTTGATAATCAATACCTTCAGTTTGATTGTATCCCTTTGCCACCAACCTAGCCTTGAACCTTTCAATCTTCCCATCAGCTTGATATTTGATCTTAAAAACCCACTTACATCCAATTGCAGACTTTCCTGCTGGCAGTTTAACTACTTTCCAAGTACCATTTTCTTCTAAAGCTTGTATCTCTAGCTTCATTGCATCAACCCACCTTTTATCTTTAATAGCCTCTTCATAACTTCTAGGCTCACTTTCAACAGAAAACTTGGATAGATATGCTGTATAACTAGGAGAAATGTCTTTATAAGACAAGTATTTCCTTAGTGAATAAGGCTGATCAGTGTCTGAAACTTGTGTAATGTAATCTTTCATCCATATGGGAGGTTTTGAATTCCTAAGAGATTGTCTTGGTTTTTCAGTAATAACATCAGGTACTGAAATATCAATATTGTTCTCTGCACCTTCATTTATCACATCTGTGTTTTCAATATCTTCATTGCCTTCATTCCATGCACTGTCATTATGCATGTTAATTTCAGGAAATGTTTGTTGTTGAGGGATAATTGTTTCCATGTCATTTGTCTTGTCATTCAACTCCTTATGATCATCATCCTGATATGTATCCAATGAAGAATTAGGAAATAAAGGCAGTTGTCTAGTAACCATTTTTTGAAATGGAAATATATCTTCTTTAAAAACCACATCCCTGCTTACTACAAATCTCTTGTTGATCAAGTTGTACATAAGATAACCTTTTTGAGTAGCAGGATAACCAAGAAATACACAAGCATCAGCTCTTGGTGAAAATTTGTCTCCTTTAGGCAATCTGGTAGCATATCCTAAACATCCAAAAACTCTCAAATGATCAAGTTCTGCCTTGGCATTGTGAAACACCTCATAAGGTGTCTTCCCTTCCAATGTTATTGTGGGTAGTCTATTGATTAAATAGACAGCTGTAAGAATACATTCACCCCAAAATCTTATAGGTATATGACCATTAAACTTGAGTGCTCTAGATACTTCAAGTATATGTCTGTGTTTTCTTTCAGCAACTCCATTTTGTTGTGGAGTGTGTGGACAGCTGCTTTCATGAATAATCCCATGAGTAATCAGAAAATCATTGCATTCTTTGCTAAAGAACTCTCCTCCATTATCAGACCTTATTCTTTTAGTGTGCTTGTTAAATTGATTCTTAACAAGAACACAAAAGGATTGTAAAATATGAAACACATCACTTTTCAACTTCATCAAATATACCCATGTCATTCTGGATTTATCATCAACAATAGTCAAGAAAAATCTGTAACCATTATGTGTTGCCATATGATAAGGTCCCCAAACATCTAAATGAATCAATTCAAAGATACTACTAGTTTTTGAAACACTTAAAGGAAAAGATAGTCGAGTCTGCTTTGCAAGTGGGCATATAGAACATTTCTTACAGATATTATTTGAATTTGAAGAAGTCAAAGTCAGCTGTTGTAACACCTTGGCTGATGGATGCCCCAACCTGTTATGCCATAACAAGGCATTATTCAAATTCTCACTGTTGTGTGTCATCATAATCATCTCATTATTCTTCTCTTCTTCATGTAGTTTTTGATTAGAGAGATAGTATAGTCCATCCACTTCCTTACCAACACCCTTCACCTTTCCATTGGAGAGGTCCTGAAAAACAACAAACTCAGGAAAGAAATTAACTGAGCAATGTAGTTGTTTTGTTAACTGTGATACTGAGAGCAAATCAAACTTGAATGTAGGAACCACCAAAACATTCTTCAACAAATCTCCTCCTAATGTTTTATAACTTCCTGAATGTGTAACAGACACAGTTTCTCCATTTGGTAAGTGAACACTTCTATTTAAATGCTCAGGAAGGTTGCAAACAGAATGTAATCTATGCATATTATGAGTCATATGACATGTTGCTCCTGAATCAATTAT
The DNA here is from genome assembly GCF_001406875.1 of Solanum pennellii. NCBI lineage: Eukaryota > Viridiplantae > Streptophyta > Magnoliopsida > Solanales > Solanaceae > Solanum > Solanum pennellii. Next base: position 64,486,260 of record NC_028643.1, on the reverse strand, counting down.
CCATCCCTCTTTCATAGTGGAATTTATAGATAATGCTGTATCAATTTTTCCTGTTATACCTGCCATATTTGCTGCTATATTTGATCCTGAAGATCCCACTTCTTCTTTATCAAGCATATGCAGAATTTTCTGGTATTGTTCTTGAGTGAAAGTAGGTTGAGCTGCCAGTGCTGAAACCTCTTGTGATCTCATTCTTTGACCTTCTTCTTTTCTGCATCTTGGTGCAAAATCATCCTGTATAAACCCTTGATCAACACTCACTTGATTTGCTTTCATGCCTTGTGTCTGTCCTATTCCATTTTGATCATATCCTGAATTAACATTTTCAGGTTTCTTCTTAAACTTCCAGTCAGGTGGATAGCCATTCAACTTGTAACAATCAAGTTTAACATGACCCTGTAGCTTACAATAATCACAGATTTGATCCCAATTTTTTTTCTTCAACTGTGATGATCTCATGTTGTTTCTCTGCATGTTTCCTCTTCCTGTGTCATTATTTCTTTGGAAATTTCCTCTTCATGCATAAAGTGCAGTAGGCTCCATTATTTCCCTCCTTGATTGTGTACCTGCAGTTATCCTTTGACCTTCATCTGCCACTATCATAGCATAAGCCTTACTAACGTTTGGCAATGGGTTCATCATCAAGATCTGACTACGAGCTTGACTAAACACATCATTTAACCCCATCAAAAATGCAAACAGCCTTAGATAGGCTTGTTGATCCACATAAATCCTTGACTTATCACAATTACATGAAGGTGGAGGTGAAAAGGCATCAAATTCATCCCATAGTAGTCTCAATTTTGTGAAATAACCAGAAACAGTCAAATTACCTTGATGTATTGTACAGATCTCTCTATGTAGCTGGTATATCCTCGATCCATCAACTTTGTCAAATCTCTCCTTGAGATCATTCCATACTGTAGCTGCATCATTAGCATATACAATGCCACTTAATAATTCCTTAGACACTGTATTCATTATCCATGCTAACACAAAACAATTACATTTCTCCCACTGTTCTTCCAATTCCATTTTGTAGTCACTCTTCTTACATGTTCCCAACACGAAACCAACTTTGCTCTTTGCTCGAAGATTGATTATCATAGATCGACTCCATAATGAATAATTCTCCATGCCTGTGAGTTGTACTGTAGTTAACACACGTCCAGGTGTATCAGATGGATGTAGATAAAGAGGATGATTCCTCTTCTTCTCAATCGATTCTAAAGTCTCAACATTATCTGTTGCAGATGCTTCTCCAATCGATCCTGATTCTCCAGTAGTCATTTCTTTTCTTCTTCTTCCACAAAAGAACTACGATGACAGAAATCTTCTGTTTCCACAACAATGGCAATCACAATGACAGAAATCTTCTGTTTCCACAACAATGGCAGAACTTCTCCTCTGCTTCCACAAAGGATCAACAATGGCGGAAAAGAACTTCTCCTCTGCTTCCACAAAGAATCAACAATGGCGGAAATCTGATTTGAATCGACTCTCGATTCAGGGCTCTGATACCATATTCAAACTCACACCATAAACGTGAAAGAATTAGAGCAATTCTTATTGAGTGAATTAAGCCATTACACTAGTATTTATATACAGCTGCAATACTAACTACTTGCTAACAACCTTCTAACTAACTAACTAATTTACAAATCAACTATTAGTAACTAATTAGCTAAAGTTTAATTAACTAACAAAAAAGTCTAACAGTAAAATTAACCAACTCCAATAAACAAGTACATGAGCAGGAGGGTTTGGCATTTATACAGTCAAAACTGGCCTCAATCATGAGCAACAAGGCTTGCGCGACATGGCAAGATATTAGCACTAAGGCCTGCGCAATCTTGGTAAGACAATGATATTAAAGTTTGTGCGATGAAAAAACTTTTACATCAAAGTTGATCAAAACACGATCTAAGTTTAATTTTTTCTCAAAACCCAATTCTAAAATATGAAATAGCTAATAATATTGCAACAAGATTGAATCTCTTGATGCACAAATATCTCGCTCAAAGTTGAATAATGTCCTCTCCCTTTGAAAAAGAATTAATAGAACAATATATAATAACATATATAACACCAAGACCAAAAATTTGTCATATCATACCTAATAAATTTAGGATTAGTAGAAAAATATAAGTATTCATAAATTTCCTTTTGACTACACTTACGTAGCAAGAGTTTTTGGTCAAAACATTCTTAAACTATACCCCAAAAGGTAAATAATTTTTATCCTTTTGTTAAATATCGCCAAAAAACTAAGGGATACTGAAAAAATATAAGTAGTTCACATGACTATTAACAATAGTTTTCCTGCATAATTTCATTTTCTGCTATAAGAAGTTTCTAAAAAATATTTAAAATCTTATACACTATTGCTTACTAAAATAAAAAATGTTTGAAAGGTGTGAGGATACATGAGTTGTTCTTTTTCTCATTTAATAACGGAAAGAAGCTGGAGCTTAATTATGTTTACCTTTTTCATAGCCAAACTGTATTAGGATCAATAAATTTTTGGGCTAATCTAATATTGAAGTGACTACTATATTGATTATGTCTTGCATTTGAGTTTCATTTTACATTATTAGAAGCGTAAGTTTTCAAGAAATGTCATTTCTAGCATATTCAATTGAGGCGAAACATATTTTAACTAAGAGGGAATATATAGTAGCCCATTATTCTTGTTCAAAGTGGATTTATTACCTCCTTTTGGTCCTACATAGCATATAGAGTGTATTTCAATGGTGAGTGAGATGAGCAAAAAATATTTTTTTAATTTCAATATCAATAATTAGAAATATTATTTTCTTTTTACTCTATTTATTTCATCATATTTTTTCAATTATTCATGTAGTTTTATCTTCTTTACTAGTAGATTGAGATTACGAAGGGGACTTATGTTCACCTGAGAGAGATAGAATTAGTGAGATTATTGGAAAGACAGAGATGAAAGCGGAGTGAGGTGAGAAAGAAAAATCGGAGAAGACCGATAAAAAAAGCGCCGAAGAAATTGACGGCTACGATGGAGGCAGAATCGTTGGTTGTCTTTGAGTTAGAGAGATCTTGAGTCATGGGGAGAGTTTTATTCTCTGCGACACATCTTGATTTTGTGCAAAAATCAAAAGGCAAAGAACATAAAAGGAGGATTAATCACGGAGAAAATAGGAAAAAAAATTGCTTCTACAATTTTTGCTTAATGGAGTTGATAGTTTTTTTTTTAGTTTTTAATTTTTGATTTGGATGATAGAAAATTAAATTGTTGAAATGATGTTGTAGCAATGGTGCCGGCGGCGACAAAGAGGAGAAAAAGGTTACAGTCGTCCAACATACTTGAACAATGGAAGAAGAAGAGGAATTTTTGTTTTAAAAAATTAAATAAGAAATAAATGAAAATAAAAATAAAAAAAAAAAACTGAAACGTGGCCGGTAATAGTTGGCGTGTGTATGTACTTTCTTTCTTATAGGTGAAATTGACCGAAAAATATGATACTTGTACCATCTTTAAATTAGCTAAGGGGTATTTGGACCTTTGCAAAGTTTCAGTATCTTTTTAAAAAAAGTGTTATAGTTGAGTGAGCTAATAATGTGTTTTCTCTTTAACTAATAATATTTTTGATATCAAATTACATGGAAAATAAATAAAAAAATTGGCAAAATAAATTTCTTTTGCATAATTTTAAATTCAATTACCAAAAAAGTTGACCATACTTCCTCCGTTTCAATTTATATGGCACTTTTTGAATTTTGAGATTCAAACAAGTGTATCTTTGATCGTATATTTTCATATATCTTTTAATTATTTTGAATTGTTAATTATTGTGACTTGTAGTACTTTTTACGTAGTTTACAAATATACATAAATTTCATTTCAAAAAAATTGAAGATTCCACGTGCAAATTTTCGGTCAAACTTAAGCCGTTTGACTCTCGAAAAACTAAAACTGATACACATATTGGGACAAAGGGGTAGCATTTTTGGCATATCCAGGAATAATAATTACGAAATAATAACTTGATTTTTGTGGAATCTGTTAGTTTTCTGATCAATTCAAGTAGAAAGATGAAAAATTGTTCACTTTTAAATGCTTGAAGGATATTTTCTACTCATAATGATACTTTAAGGATGTGATTTAAGTTTGCGATATAATTTAAGGATATTTTGGCTGAAAGACATTTTCTTTTTCTTTATCTACCTATATAGAAGTGTGAGTAAAAGCAGAGGTATTGTTTTGTTTAAAAAAATATTTTATTGTTTTATGACTTGTTTAGAGACTTTGTTAGAGTCGCCACTTAAATTTTTGAGAAAAACCAAGAAAACTATTCTTCCAATTGACTAAAACAAAAAATCAAATTGAAAGATTTTTAAAGGGGTTCGAGGTTTCTTATTAACGTCTTAGGAAGGTTTTGTAAGCATCTAAGACGTCCGCTTACTTGCGGTTATCCGACAACTAACTTTGTTTAGCTGAAAACTTAACTTAGTTTTGAGATAAAGAATTATTTAGAGCTTGTTTGAAAGTGAAGTATTAGTTTACTATCTAAGTGAGATTTGACTTGCAAAATTTATTATTTTTTTCAAATATTTAGAGCCGGTTGATTAGTTTGAATCGTTAAACACAACGGCGTCTCATGGGGATTTGAAATTTTAACCCTAAGACTAACAACAATAAACAAGCAAATAAATAATAAAGTAAAAGAGAGAGAGAGAGTTGCATCCAAATTCGATTTCTGTGACTAATATTTGGACCCATTTCGCTTTGTACTTGTTCTAGACTAATCAGAAAGTTAATAAATAATAAATACAGAAAATAAAAAGAAACAAAGTTATGGACCAAAGACAACAAAATACAACACTCTGAAAAAAATAAGGTTGGACTCTTTGGTCCAATTTCTTCAACTTCTTGATCTGTTCGAATCCTTTCATCTTGGGACGTGTACGTCTTGACTCGATGAAGAAAGTGAGTCTTTACTGCTCTCTTGAAATGCAAAGGGAAGGCCGGAGTTCGTGGTGAACTCGAACGAATTTCACATTCAACACAAACGAAAGAAAGAAAAGTGAGATTCATAAAAGAATTGTTGAATGCCTTGAATCGGACCCGTTACAAACAGAAAGGACGGACGTAGCTTATCACTATATATAGACGCTATGACAAACCCTATTCTGTAATTCTGTTCTTGCCTCTCCTTAATAAAACTGCTCTCCCTCTTCCCGTGGACGTAGCCAATTTATTGGTGAACCACGTAAATCTGTTGTCTTGTTTTTCGCGTTTATATTTTCTCGTATTATCTCGAATTCCGTATAACAAGAATTTTAGAAATAATGCAAGGTGACAATAGCACAACTTAACAAGGTACCGTTGACACCAATCTGAATACTTAATAATTTATCTATTTTAAATGTGCCAAAAAAAATATTCTATCTTCACGTAATACTTAGGCAGAAATTGGGTGACTATAATTACTTCAATAGAGAATAGAACATCATGGTAGGGATTTTTCACCTCGGGAGACAAAAGAGAAATTCCCAGATCAAGCCAAAGACAATGAAATAAAGCAAAGTGAAGTCTTAGCTAGCAGGGGGACAAGCATGTGCTAATTCGAAGAAGAGAGTTTTTACAATTAATGTTAAGATTTGGAGCCTCAAATTTTATACAGTCGAACAAGGAGTCAACACAAAATAATTTAGGACGCACACATATAGATTCGAATGTAAAATACCCACCAAAGCTACTGAGCTAAACAGAAAGATGCATTATAAAGGCAATTCAGTGAGTTACTGGAAACCAACTACATACTGTGACACAAACATACCACATTGATCGGTTTTGAGGCTCCTACATAAATGAAATTGAGAAATAACAAGCATATGCTAGCCCGAACCAATATTAGAAGCTAAACTTACATGAAGCCGGAGAATTACCGATCGCGAAGATAGTTCTCTATCCCAAGACAGATACAGAGATGAAATATAACTATAATGATTACTAAAATCCAGACTCTAGGCAATTGAAGGATAACAAAACAAACACAGATGCACCAACTACGCACATATTTCCAAAATAAGAACAAGAGAATTTCAATAAGATACAGGTGGCGGACCCAGGATTTTCGTTCAGGGGGTTCGAAAAATAAAAGTATAAACATGTAAATAAATCAACAAAATAAAATTTCAAGAAAGTAGTAGTGTATAGTTTATAAGTACAAAAAGTTAGTTTCATTACAAGAAACCCGAAACTAATATAAGTGATTACAGTTGAAACAAAAAGTTAGCCCTTTACTATGTGTCAATCTAGAACTAGGATGTTAAGTAGAGCACAAAATAGAGCTAAATAGAACAAAAAAATTAGCACTTCATAACAAATTTGATATGAGATTCAAGCATGAAGTATCAAGTATGAAACAAATCAACTATAGAATATTATGGGGGGTGATTTTAGTATTTGACAGTGTTGGGGATTGGGGAAGAAGAACTAAAGAAGTGATTTAGGGATTTGAAAAGTTAAAAAGTTAAAATGAGAAGTGAAAAAGTTCTTTTGGATTTAGCACCACATCTTAACACGTTTTATTAAAAAAAAAACTATAAAAAACATGAATATCCGAAATGGAACTAAAAAAAAAACTAAAACTAAAAATGTAAAAAATAAAAGGCCAACCCAGGGATTCGAACCGTGGACGTTGCGCATAATTTCGAGCGTAGCTGTCGGTGGGCTATCTCATTCAGTTGTGATTGAGGGTGTGCAAAATATATATATCCACACAGATCTAGAAAATTCACCTTAGGTATACAATGTATGTTTTTTATCGAGGGTGTCCGGGTGAACACCCTAGACGACTCATGGGTCCGGTCCATGAAGATATGCTCCAAGTAATACATATGTTTCATATCGAGAAACTAATCAGCTACATACAAACGATGTTAAGCAAGTAACACGCTAGGTTCAATTTAAACTAAGCTAGAGAATTCCTAATCGGATGGTTAACTAAAGCCTAATGTACATTGCAGACAAATAAAGTCAGATTCTATTAAACAAACCAGCAGAAAGAAAAAACGCTATTAAAATTTAACAGGCATTCACATGATTTTCAGACATGAATAGGATGAATTTTGTGTACAGTGATTGACGTAAATTCCTTCAGCAAGCAAGATGGTGAAAATAGAAAGAGTAGCCATATTTTCTAGAGAACAATGCATTCAAATCGATCCTAAACCACAGGAATCATGATAGAAAGTCAGAGATGGAAGAACCGATCACAAAAGCTAGACTCCGCTGATCTAAGCAAGATGGTTGATCCAAACTCAAAAATAAGGGCGAGAAGAAAAAAACAGATCCTTTGGCCTTATCAAAACAAGTGGTGTCATCTCGATGGAATATAAACAGAATAGTATTAAATGTGATTAACACATAAATAACCCACAAGCGAAATGAGCGCAATATCTGAGAAAACTCGAAAAGAGCCATAAAGAAACACAAAAGAAAGCCTAAACGGACGACAGATCATCTTGAAAACAAAACATATACACATCAATTTCAGCCAGATCAACATGGAAATAAAAACGAAGGTTGTAACACATCAAACGAAGTCTTTTTCAAATCAATAGAGAAAAATATGATTCTATGCAGTGAACTCAAAACGAATGAAAGAGTCACGAGCTGTTTACCTTGTTGTTGGCAGCGAGCGAGAACAGACGAGCTTGAGAACGATTCCAAACACAGATGAATTCAAGTAAAGCTCTGAAAACCAACTCCCAGAGAGAAAAATGGGAAAAGAAAAAGGAAACCAAACTTGGTTGACTATCGCAATATCAAAATTTTGCTTCTTCTCTAGACTCAAATCCTCAATTTCGCTACTATATTTTCCAAAATCCAAGAATCTTTTCCAGTATTTCTATAGAATATGCTCTCCTTTTTCTTTTCTTCTCACCTTTTCTCCAACTAAAGACCAACCTCGATAATGAAGAAGAAGGACCTATTTATAGAGGAATTTTAGGGCAAAAAGAGAGGGAAATTGGGTTGAAAGTTGCATTTCAAATTCAAAAAATTTGAATTCCTTGGAGGATAAGGTTGAAGGAGCTATTGAATAGTACAAATTCTCAGACTGCTTTAGCCGAAAACACTGTACGAGTGCACAGTTTGGTCGAGCACCATTGAAGAAGACGACGTGGGCGTTCAAACGCGCGTCTGGGTCACCTTTTGTTGAAGTTGGAGTTGGGTCGGTTTGGGTCATTTTTATGGGCTGAAATTAGAAAGCACAACAGGAAATCGGATCTGGGGTTTGAAAAATTTAGGCTGCTGAAAAGAATTCAAAGAAAGTCTCAAAATTTGGGTCTTGCAATTTAGTTGGAGGATCACTAAAATTGCAATTAAGAAAATGACCATATGAATTTCAATTGTAGCCCAAATGAACTTAATCGGTAAATTCGGCCGAAACTAAAATATGACGAACTTATGCAAATTAATCAATGCGTTTCTTAATCTTAATGAGATAAAAATAATCAACTCAAATATAAGCTAAATGATTTAAGATATAAATTATTATATAACTAAACTATTCAATCAAATATTTAATTAAAACAAAATCTTTTTTGAGATCATTTTTGAACATTTATAAAATATGTGAATTATATATATATATATATAAACCATATATCTTATCTAACAAAATTATAAAAAGTGACAAAACTATTTAAAATAACGTGCAAACTTTATATTTTCCTTAAAATTTTATAAAAATTAATTATCTTAAATCGTTTGAAATTGAAGAAGCTCGAATTGATTAATTTATATTTGTTGAACAATTAGTAAAATGTACAGCTGTCAGTTAGTGTACAGTTAGTGTTATCAGAGTTAGTTAAATTAACAATGATCAGCAGTAATAGTTAGTTAGNAAAATCCAAGAATCTTTTCCAGTATTTCTATAGAATATGCTCTCCTTTTTCTTTTCTTCTCACCTTTTCTCCAACTAAAGACCAACCTCGATAATGAAGAAGAAGGACCTATTTATAGAGGAATTTTAGGGCAAAAAGAGAGGGAAATTGGGTTGAAAGTTGCATTTCAAATTCAAAAAATTTGAATTCCTTGGAGGATAAGGTTGAAGGAGCTATTGAATAGTACAAATTCTCAGACTGCTTTAGCCGAAAACACTGTACGAGTGCACAGTTTGGTCGAGCACCATTGAAGAAGACGACGTGGGCGTTCAAACGCGCGTCTGGGTCACCTTTTGTTGAAGTTGGAGTTGGGTCGGTTTGGGTCATTTTTATGGGCTGAAATTAGAAAGCACAACAGGAAATCGGATCTGGGGTTTGAAAAATTTAGGCTGCTGAAAAGAATTCAAAGAAAGTCTCAAAATTTGGGTCTTGCAATTTAGTTGGAGGATCACTAAAATTGCAATTAAGAAAATGACCATATGAATTTCAATTGTAGCCCAAATGAACTTAATCGGTAAATTCGGCCGAAACTAAAATATGACGAACTTATGCAAATTAATCAATGCGTTTCTTAATCTTAATGAGATAAAAATAATCAACTCAAATATAAGCTAAATGATTTAAGATATAAATTATTATATAACTAAACTATTCAATCAAATATTTAATTAAAACAAAATCTTTTTTGAGATCATTTTTGAACATTTATAAAATATGTGAATTATATATATATATATATAAACCATATATCTTATCTAACAAAATTATAAAAAGTGACAAAACTATTTAAAATAACGTGCAAACTTTATATTTTCCTTAAAATTTTATAAAAATTAATTATCTTAAATCGTTTGAAATTGAAGAAGCTCGAATTGATTAATTTATATTTGTTGAACAATTAGTAAAATGTACAGCTGTCAGTTAGTGTACAGTTAGTGTTATCAGAGTTAGTTAAATTAACAATGATCAGCAGTAATAGTTAGTTAGAAGTTGTTAGTCAATTAGTTAGATATATTTTACTTCTATAAATATAAGTGTAGTAGTCATAACAGTTGTGTGAGTTGTATAGAAACTTTCTGGAAGCTTCTACAGTTTAACGTGAAGCATCTTCTTCTTCATTCTTCTTCTTCATTCTTCTTCTTCTTTTACATTGTTACTGTTCATCATTTGGTTATTCAAATTCTCTTGAACTTTACATGGTATTAGAGCAAGGAGGACGATTTTAAGAGTTTGCAGTATCAAGTTTTGCTTAGATTCGCTTGATTATGGCAATCGAGGAGCAATCGGGTGACAGATCTCAAGGGGAAACCATTAATGGTAACATTGTGACAATTGATCACAATCATCCCCTGTATTTGAGTTCATCTGATGTGCCAGGAGCATTGTCAATTGGGATTCAATTGACAGGGATGGAGAATTATACACTTTGGAGTCGAGCTATGGAAATTGCATTGCTTGGGAGGAATAAATTGGGATTTGTTGATGGATCTATTCTGCGAATCAATTTTGAAGGAGATTTGAGGAAAACTTGGGATCGATGCAATGCAGTTGTTATCTCTTGGCTCATATGCAATGTGAGCAAGGAATTACTCAGTGGAATACTATATTCAACCAGTGCATATAAGGTATGGCTTGATCTCAAGGAGCGTTTTGATAAAATAAATGGATCTAGGCTTTATCAGTTGCACAGGAGCATTTTCACTCTTACACAAGGAGTTTTAACAGTATCTGCCTATTTTACGAAATTGAAAAACTTGTGGGATGAATATGATTCTATTTTACCCCCACCAAGTTGTGATTGTTTTAAGGCCAAGGAGTATGTGGAGCAGATGCAATATCAACGATTACTTCAATTTCTAATGGGGCTGAATGATAACTATTCACAAGCTAGGGGTCAGATTCTCATGATGAATATTTTGCCCACTGTAAATCAAGCCTATGCATTAGTGATGCAGGATGAGAGCCAGAAAGGAATTGCAGGAACTGTTAATGAAAGGATGAAGTCTTTAGCACTGTACACAACTAGAAATAATAGGAATCAACAGTTTAATAACATGCCCAGGAAGAACTATCAATCTCTATATTGTGATTTCTGTAACATGAAGGGGCATATTAAGGCTGATTGCAACAAATTGAAGAAATGTGATCATTGTCATGCAACTGGACATGTAAAGGGAAATTGCTATCAGTTAATTGGTTATCCTGAAAATTTTAAAGGAAAAAAAGGGTGAATACAGTGTTTGCAGGAGGAACTCTATATCCACATCAGTCGACTACTGAAGGTTGTGATTCTACATCATCTTCTATGCAGGAGCAGACAATTAAGACAGGACATATGACTGCACAGGAACATATGTACAATGGTCAGGGCACACAAGAACAAGTGTTATTGCAGTTGTTGCATAAGACTTCACCAGAACAAATTCATAATATGATTGATGTCTTGAAGAAGGCCACTAGCTCAATGGACTCTCACCACAGTGTTAACATGGCAGGTATTGATAATAGTAATTCTAGTTACTATTTGAAATGGATTATAAACACAGGTGCAACAGATCACATGATAAGCAATTCCAATCATTTACATGTTGGGAAGGTGATGAAACATGCAGGGAATGTCCAATTACCCACAGGAGAGTCATCCACAGTTACACATATTGGAAGTATTCAACTCAAAGACTGAAATGATCAATGGTGTTCTGTGTATACCATCTTTTAAGTTTAACCTTTTGTCTGTACACAAGCTGACAAAGGAATTAAACTATTCTGTTTCTTTTTTTCCCACCTACTGTGTATTTCAGGATCTCTTGTCTGGGAAGGTCAAGGGAATTGGTGAAGTTGAGGATGGACTATATGTGATGAAATGGAACAAGATTAGAACGTTATCTGCAGTTAGGAGAGTAGATGAAGATCCAGCAAGGAGGGTTTGGACTATAAGGAAACATTTTCTCCTGTCGTGAAGATGGGAACTGTTCGAGCTGTCATAGCATTAGCTGCTGCACATCATTGGGATATACACCAAATGGATGTTTTTAATGCTTTTCTTCAAGGTGATTTGAATGAGGAGGTGTATATGGAGTTACCTATGGGTTTTGTCCATACCAGTGAGGAGGGGACTGTATGCAAGCTCACTAAATCACTGTATGGTCTCAAACAAGCTAGCAGGCAATGGAACATCAAATTAACCACAACCTTAGTCAAATTCTGGTTTTCAACAGAGTCACTATGATTATTCATTGTTCACAAAACATCAAGGAGAAAGTTTGGTGGTGATATTGGTTTATGTTGATGATCTATTGATCACAGGTAATGATCACAACTTGATATTGGAGACTAAGAAAAATCTCAAGGAAAATTTCAATGATCATCAACATAAACCAAGAAGCAAAACACCATCTCAAGAAGTTCAGCTGAGGCTGAGTACAGAAGTCTAGCTTCAACAGTTGCAGAAATTATATGGTTGACTGGGTTGTTTAAAGAGCTGGGAGTACAAGTGAAGTTGCCTGTGCCTATATATAGTGATAGTAAGTCAGCAATACAGATTGCTGCTAATCCAGTTTTTCATGAGCGAACAAAACACATTGACATTGATTGTAATTTCATTAGGGAGAAGGCACAACAAAGACTCATTCAACCTATATACTTAAACACAACAGAGCAGCCTGCAGATTTATTCACTAAGGGTCTTACTTGTGTACAACATACATATCTACTTACCAAGCTGGGAATGAAGAATATTTTTCATACGCCCAGCTTGAGGGAGGGTGTTGAACAATTAGTAAAATGTACAGCTGTCAGTTAGTGTACAGTTAGTGTTATCAGAGTTAGCTAAATTAACAATGATCAGCAGTAATAGTTAGTTACAAGTTGTTAGTCAATTAGTTAGATATATTTTACTTCTATAAATATAAGTGTAGTAGTCATAACAGTTGTGTGAGTTGTATAGAAACTTTCTGGAAGCTTCTACAGTTTAACGTGAAGCATCTTCTTCTTCATTCTTCTTCTTCATTCTTCTTCTTCTTTTACATTGTTACTGTTCATCATTTGGTTATTCAAATTCTCTTGAACTTTACATGGTATTAGAGCAAGGAGGACGATTTTAAGAGTTTGCAGTATCAAGTTTTGCTTAGATTCGCTTGATTATGGCAATCGAGGAGCANGTGTTATCAGAGTTAGCTAAATTAACAATGATCAGCAGTAATAGTTAGTTACAAGTTGTTAGTCAATTAGTTAGATATATTTTACTTCTATAAATATAAGTGTAGTAGTCATAACAGTTGTGTGAGTTGTATAGAAACTTTCTGGAAGCTTCTACAGTTTAACGTGAAGCATCTTCTTCTTCATTCTTCTTCTTCTTCATTCTTCTTCTTCTACATTGTTACTGTTCATCATTTGGTTATTCAAATTCTCTTGAACTTTACAATATTGTGTAGGATCAAAATTGAGTGTCAACATATATCAAAATGTTTGTTAAGTGTCATTTTATTTTTATGTAAGGTTATTTTTATCTCTTCAATTAATAATTAATGAAACGTGTCTTACTATTTTAAAATGAAATTGTCACCGCAACAGTTTTCTAGGAAACTCTTCTCCTTCTCTCATACTCTCTCAGTCCGGTATTGTTTGTCGTGGTTTCTATTTTTAGAGTAAAACTATAAAAACTTTGACTAACATTTTAAGATGCATTTTTTCATCATATTAATCTGAAAAAATTGTAATTTGTAGTACTTTTCATATAGTTTTAGAATATCTAATTTTTTTGTTTAAAATATCGAATTAATGTGATCTAATTTACCTTTGAAAAATTAAATTAACTTTCGATAAGCGTAATATGACAAACATTTCTGGACGGAGGGAAGTCTCTATTCCTTGGTAATCAAAGCCCAAAGATCTATGAATTAGCCATATATAGAACATACTCTTAACTCATGTCTTTCCGTATTGTGCCGACTCTACAATTTCTTTCATTCTGCCAAGTTACAAGTTTATGTATGCCATCACTATTTTTCATTTCTTCTTTCTATTTCGTCTTCTGCTATTTTTTCTTTTCAAGTTATCTTCATATTTTTCATTTTCTTTGCAGAGTAGCTTGTATGTTCTTTTCCCAGCAACCTTCTGTCTCTAAATACAGATCTAATCATATTAAACTCGATTCCTATTTTGATATAGTTTTTTCTCGAGTGTTTTATGTTGCATTTTTTCTTTGTATTATTTTAGTTTTGATTACTTTTCCTTATAATTTTTATTTTCTTTGTTATTATTTTTAAATATAAGTAGGTTGTTCATTGTTGCCTTCAATTTATAATTATAGTTTTATTTTTTCTATTTCCTCCATAATTATTAGTTTATAGGAGAAGTAAAAATTTATTTTATCCTTCATTTAATTTGATTTGCTAGAACGAATTACTCATGTTTGCCACACTCGCAGCAAACTAAATTGCTGTTGAAGTTTAAATTTTGCGCAAGGTAACAATTGACAATTCTTCTTAAATATTCTTATTCACATATAATTTCGAATAAAGTAATCTCATTCTATGATTTATTTACAATTTGGGTGCACTTTATATTATTTTTCAAGTAAAAGAAAATTGCGATCGAAACGGCCTTTCATATTTTTTATATTCTTATGATTTTGCCTTTGATCTATTTATTTCTGTGAAGTTTTGAGGTTCAAGAGGATTTTTCCAAGTAACTCATGAGTAATGAATGTGGTGGCTATTAAGAAATGTTATAGCCACTAAAATTTTTATTTGTCAATCAAATATTTATTATTTCTTTGTTAGGTCCAAATTACTCAATGATTACCAAAAGACACTATCACTATTGACTCATTGTTTGTTGGATGACATTTTTTCACTCTTTTTTTGGTCATGGCTGGTTATAACTACTACAAGCAATAGAGTAGGGGTCGTTTGGTACAAAGATGCATAATGCATGGATTACTAATGCATGGATTTAGTAATGCAAGGATTATTTTTTAGCAAGTGTTTGATTCATTATTTCCTACCTAGTCTTACGTTTGGTTTAAAACTTTAGAAAAGATTTATTTCCTATTATACCCTTTAGTTATTGTGAGATTATGTTTCATTTAACTAGTCAAGTTAAATATTAAAAAAAAATATATAAAATATTATTAATTTTGAGGTGTGATATGTCACATGGTATATTTCTAATTTTTTTGTTGGTCAAATATACCTTGAACTTAACATGAATTTAAGGCTACTTAAATTGTTCAAATACGCTTAGCTTATTTTAAAAATAAAAAAAATAGTTCACGTGGTCGATTGACGAACTACATTTAAAAACAAAAAAACAAAAAATCAACCCAATATAACAACTCAAACATGGAGAAAAAAATATTAGTTTGTGAAATCATCAAATTACATGGAATAAATTTGGAGAATTAAACGAACATTTATAAATATTCTCATATAAATAAAAAAAAAACATGAATTACAAAAAAAAAAAGGAAAAAAGATTTGGGGATAATTTAATCATTAGGGGTCTTATCCAAGGACTGCTAAACCTTGAATTAGCTATCCCTTCTTTTTCTAGGGATAAAATAAGACCTTGTATGAGGTATTAGTAATCCATGGATTAGGTTAAATAAAGTAACCAAACAATGTTTTTGTTGGACTATATTTTAATCCATGGATTGTTTTGATTAATACTTCCTACCAAACGGGTCCTTAGACTTTGACTCTTTGAAAACATTACACTTCGATGGAGGCTGATAACTGAGTAAGGAACTTGAAGGCCTAGACTTTCCAACATTCATATATTTTTGCTGCTTTTTGAGTTGGATTAACATATCATTTGTGTTTATTTGAACCTTAGTAAAAATTTGAAATTAAACTTGATTCTTAATGGTATTTAATAAATATATTTTGCTTCAATAGGATTAATAACACGTCATTTATGTTTGTTCCTTAACCTTTGTTGCAGTGATCTCAAGTAAAATAGTAGTGTGGAAGAAAAGAAGAAACAATATCGAAAGTGATATAATATCTTTTGCTCGCATACACCAACTACATCTCTACCAAGTCCACAGTTCAACTACTTAGAACTGAATTTTTAAACTTTGTACAATTGAAAATGTTAATGGATATACAAGAGTAGTGTGTTTCATTTATAATATCCAAATAAAATGTACTTCATCCATTTCATAGTAGTTGTCCTTTCATGCTAAAAATAATTATTCCAATTTAATGTCAGTGAAAACTTACAAGGTAACAAAAATACAAGATACAACTGAAAATGAAATGAAGAAATAAAATCATTTCAGGTTGAGGCACGAATATCTCGCTCTCTTTAAGGAAATTCAAGCCCATTAAAACAAATGTTTTCACCGGTCCAGCGGTAGTTCTCTTTCACTTGCCCCTCCAGGATACAACCTGCAAAAAATATAACTCAACAATTCTGGACAAGAGTTGAGTTCAAAGCTCCACAAAAAAGAACACCTCCTTCATCTAATAAGAACTATCTTTTAGACAAATTTTATGTACTCTATATTTTCTTGTGTTTTGTGTGTTCCAAACCAGATAAAAACCATCACTATTTATACTACAAGTAGTCTTTCTAACATTGAATAGAAAGAAAATGCTATAGTAAATAGTGAAAATAAATAACCTAAAAATTATATATGTTACATAAGTTACAAAGAATAATAAGAAATAAATAATGAGATAATGATTGAGGGCAACCAATGCACTAACTTGCAAATAAAGGAGTTTTACAACGGCCGCAACAATTCACAACGGCCAAAAAGAAGTTGCCAATGTTGTCAGAGATAAATGTTAGTAACATATATGCAGTAACTCTAAGAGTAATGCACCAACATTAATGATACAACGCCAAAATAAAACCTTCACCAACAGTAGAATGACAACAACTTGGAAATGCAACATTTTGACTCCAAAACTAACCAAATTAATAATATAAAAATATTTATATTAAAATGCTTACAAACCAACACAATTGTATAAGTTTATAAAATTAATAGAACTTCAGTATATCTTTCTTTTTCTACCTCTGTCTAGATAATAAATTTTTAATTTAAGAAAATATATTTATAATTAAAATTTTCTTAAAAGATATGCAAAGCCAAGATATATATATATGTATATATCTTTTTCTACCTCAGTCTGAGATAATAAAATTTTAATTTAAGAAAATACATTTACAATTAAAACTTTCTTAAAAGATATGTAAAGCCAAGAGAATGAATATATATATATTATATATATATATATAAAATCTGAATTTAGAAATTGCTGATGCCTCTGAGGGCTGGATTTTTATTTATTCTTTTGTGGGTTTTTTTCACTTTTTTTTTTCATTTTAAAACATAAAATATTATTTAATGTTTTTGCAGAATATTAAAGCATAGTATTTAATCATTTCCTCATTAAATCATACTCATAAAAGCTTCCGTTATCAATGTCATACCTTAAAAACAATTTCCTTAATTGTAAAAATTTAAGAATATTTATTCTTTACACTTAATTACATAATTTGAAAAGTTTTTTAACATTAACTTTTGAATACTATATAAACACATACATTTAGATTGATTACATGCTGGACATAAAAATGTTTGTAAATTGCAAAAGATGAAGGTCAGATGGATATGATGGTGTCGAAATAGCCATGGATTTCTGTGCGGCTGATCTAAGAAGACGACTGAAGCTCTTGCCATTCTACTACATTTGTTTATTTTTTTTTAAAAAAAAATTAGTTAGTATTATAGTTTAATTTCTTTTTTGATTTTTGGGAACCAATCCACTTTTGAAATTAGTAGTTGTACTATTTTTAATTTTGTTTATTAATAAACCCTACTGGGCATTTGTTTTTTTTAAAAAAAATGGAAAGAAGAGATTTCATGTAATATAATTAAAATTTTAGTTTGATTTGCAATTGATAAATCATTTATTTTGTTATATGTTTTAATTTATTATTTTCTCTAATATATGAAATCTAAAAAAAATATATTTAACTTCACATCATTAATATAATTTATTAATTCTCATCTTTCTTCATTATTACTATAATTTATTATTTTTATTTAATTTTTTTCTACCTTCTATTTTTATAATTTTCTAAAAGAAGCGTATTTAGCTCCAATTCTTTTTACCATAATTTTACATTATCTATTTCTATTATTTTTTAAAAATATATCTATATTTTATTTATGTCTCCTTTTTTTTACCATACATATGTTCTCCCCATTAATTTTCTTTCAATTAATCTAATTTAATTTGTTGTAAAATGTTGAAGAAAATTAAAATATCTTATTTTTCATCATTAATAAAATACTATTAGTTAATTTTCCTAAAACTTTTCTTTTCCTTCTTTAAAATTTTCTTTTATTTATTAAAAAAATAAAACACTTCTTAAATTCTGATAAATCTCTATCATAATCATTTTCAAAGATTTTTATATTTTTTGTAATTTGTCATTTTTGTCAAAAATTTATTTATAAATTAATTCTTTTTAATNTATATATATATATAAAAGGTAAAAAGAGGAATATAAGGAAGAGAAATATTTAAGAAATATATTTTTATGTGTAGGCAAAATGGTAGCTTTTGAATTTCTTATTTTTGGAAAAGTATAACTGATTATTAATTAATAATTGATATTTTCTTCTTTCTTTTTTTTTTCTTTTTTTTTGGGGGGGGGGGGTTTCTTTTTTTTTTCTTCATTTAAAACTCAATTTCTTTAATTCTATTAATTATATTAAATACAATGTTAAGAAACTAAAAAGTCATTTCTTTAGTATAAGTTTTAGTGATATTTATTTTTATTACATTAATAACTTTTTATTTTTCTAATTTCTAAAGTAATTAATAATCATATTGATATTAGATATTATAGTAGTATAAATAAGATATTGTCAAATTTTATAGAAATCATCACATTAAATTTTTTTATTGTTATTTTTTCGAGAGGTATTGTTAGATTATGTAGAAATATCATACATATTTTTTTTGTTGTTATATTATTTATGCTTATTATTTGCATATTTTAGTTTGACTTAAAAAATAATAAGATGCAAACTATTGAATTATGATCAACTATGAAGTGGATGTCAGTAAAAACTTCAAAGATTAATTATGCATTGAATTTATATATTATTTTCCATTTTAAAAAATTCAAGATCTAACGACTATATTACAAATACATATTCATTTATATGATACTTAATAAAATTATTTATAACTTATATGTTTTATAATCGCGCAAAGCGCGAATAAGTTCACTAATTTAAATAATAAAACAGAGAAAGTAAAATGTATTAAGAAAATACGTTTTATTCAATGTGATCGGATTAAATAAAATACTAGAGATGATATGCCATGTCCACTTTTTACGCGAGAACCATGAAATATGTATATTTAATTGGGAAGGACACAAGGGGAAAAGGTAATACAAAAGATAAGGATGTTATTAGTTGTGATTGTAAGAGTTAGTGTTTTAATTAATTTTGAAATAATTTATCCGGTGAAAAATTTTTGAAATAACAAAATACATGAATGTGGGTTATAGCATTCATTTGTTTTAATTCTACGTTATAAATTTTTGTAAGAAGGTTTTTAATTCTACGTTATGGGTTTTTGAAAGATAAGTTTTTTCTTTTAAATTCATGAATTTATAATAAATTCTATTAATTAAAAGTCTTTTTCTTACAAAACTTTATCCTATAAATTGAGTTTATATTAGTTGAAAAAGATAAGCATTCAAACAAAAATATTTTCCCTTGAAAACACTCGTGAGACATTAATCAAAAGGTGAAACCACCAATTCAAGAATAGAAGAGCAACATTCTTGAATGCTACTTGTTTTGTGGCTTAGTTGAATCCCCAAGATGGAATTGTTATTTGTTCTTCCTGTTGCTCGTGAGAGAGACTCCAACTATCTTCAAGAAACGTATTAACGTGCCTCTAAGTCAAGCAAGTTTTATTTTGGATTCCTTGTAATTTTATAATTCTTGTTCATTTGTTCTAACAATTTGAAGATACTTATCTCTATAGCATCCACATCAATAACAAATAATGTTCCAAATTAGACTAATTTTAATTTTGAAATATTTGATGACAAAGATTTTCCTAGATGGCGTGGAAAGATGGAATTCTTTTTAAGACGATTAAAGTTGGCATATGTTCTTGAGAAACCCTGTCCTGAGGCTCCTAGTCTTGAGGTAGCAACGGACGAGGCTACTTTACTTAAAGAACAAATTGCCAAATGGCAAGATGATGATTACTTATGCAAGAATTATATACTGCCAAACGGCAAGATGATAATTACTTATGCAAGAATTATATCTTGGAGGAATGTCCAATAAATATTACGATCAATATTATATTAAGTGCAAATTTGCTAAGGAGATTTGGGATACAATCTCAGCTATCCATTTAGCAGAAGAGTCAAGTTTAAAGAAATTTCTTGTTCCAAATTATATGGAGTTCAAAATGGTTTATCACAAGTCAATCACTGAACAAGTACAAGAATTTCAACTTATAGCTAATAAAATTGTTATATCTGAAATTGCTCTTGATGAAAACTTTCATGTAGGTGCTATTGTCTCAAAACTTCCTACATCTTGGAAGGAGTACAGAAGCAAACTCTTACACAAGAAGGAAGATTTGACTCTTGAACAATTACTGCAACACTTGCAAATTGAACAAGAGACACGATACCGTGACAATAACCTCTTGAAGGAGCCCATCATGAAAGATCATGTTGTTGAAGAAAAGATCAAGAAAGAACCTGCCAATAATAAATTTTTAAAGGCAAAGAAGAATAAAAATTTCAAGTGTACTAATTTTAATTCTAAGTCGATTGAATGTTATCATTGTCATAAAATTGGTCACTATGCACGTGATTGTAAAATTCTTAAAGCTAAAAAGAAGTAAGAAAAGGCAAATAACAATACAAAAAATGAACTGGTGGCAATGGTCACAGAAGCATTTGTAGCGGGAGATCAAGTAGAATGGTGGATAGACACTGGTGCAACTTGTCATATATCAGGTAATCGAAATTCTTTCACAACCTATGAATTAGTGGGGGGCGATAAAGTTTTGCATATAGGAAACTCATCCTCTGCTAAGGTCGTGGGAAAAGGAACTATTTAATTGAAATTCACTTCTGAAAAAATGGTCACATTGATAGACGTATTGCATGTTCCTAATATTCAAAAGAACTTGGTGTCAGGTACGCTTCTTTCGAAGCATGACTTTAAATTTTTAAGGCAGATAAATTCATTTTTATCTAAACAATGCATTTTTGTTGGAAAAATTTATGCTACAAATGGCATGTTCAAACTCAATATTGAAAATGAAATATTTTTGCTTATATTGTGGAGTCTTTAGATTTATGGCATGAACGTTTTGCTCATGTGAATTTTAGATCCATTCAACTTATGATGAAAAATGGATTAATTAAAGAATGTGGAAAGGATCGTGTTGCTAAATGTACTACTTGTAGTAAATGTAAAATAACAAAGAAACCTTTAAGTCTGTTGAAAGGATGTCCACGCTTTTGGAGTTAATCCACACTGATATTTGTGAGATGGATTGTTTATCACGTCATGGAAAGAGATATTTTATCACTTTCATTGACGGTTACTCAAGGTATACATATGTCTTTCTATTAAAAACAAAAGATGAGACATTTGAGACTTTTAAAACATATAAATTAGAAGTTGAAAATAAATTGAGTTTGAAAATTAAATCAATTAGATCTGATAGAGGTGGAGAATATTTAAAATCAGATTTTATTGATTTTTGTGAAAAAGAAAGCATTGAGAAACAATTGACTATTTTTTATACACCGCAACAAAATGGTGTAGCGGAAAGAAAAAAATAGAACTTTCATTGAAATGGTTAACTCTATGCTTTATGAATCTGGTATCATCGAAAATTTGTGGACTAAAGCCTTATTTTCTGCATGTCATATTTTAAATCGAATTCCTTTCAAGAAATATGATTCATCTCCATATGAACTTTGGAAGAGTCGAAAGCCGAATATAAATTATTTTAAAGTAAGAGGTTGTTTGGCTCATGTTAGATCACCAGATCAACAATTGACTAAGATTAGATATAGAGGAGTAGATTGTGTATTTATTGGTTATTCACAAACCAGTAAGACTAATAGATTTTTGAATCTTGAGACTCCTAGCCCTCACACAATTATTGAATCGTTGCATGCTAACTTTTTTTAGCATATATTTCCTAAGAAAAAAAAAATCTTTTGACAAAATACAAATTCTTCTATATCTACTCTTAAAAGAAAAATAGTTGAACATTTGGAAGAAAGTCAACCAAGACGTAGTGCAAGATCAGCCAAACCAAGAGACTTTGGACCAAATTTTCAAGTCTATTTAGTTAAATGGGATCCTAGAAGTTATTCTGAAGCAATGACTTCACATGATGCTCCTTTCTGGCATGAAACTATTGATGATGAAATGCACTCTATTATGTCAAACAATACATGAATTTTATCAGACCTCCTCCTGGATGTAAGTCTATTTGTTGTAGATGGATCTTTAGAAAGAAATTAATATCTAACGGTACCTTAGATAAGTACAAAGCTCACTTGGTAGCAAAAGGTTTTACTCAATTGAAAGATATTGATTATTTTGATAACTTTGCACCTGTAGCTCGAATGACTTCTATTCAACTTTTGATTGTTTTAGCTGCAATTCATAGTCTGGTAATACATCAAATGGATGTGAAGACTGCATTTCTAAATGGTGATCTAGATGAAGAAGTTTACATGAAACAACCATAATGGTTTGTCATATCTGATCAAGAATACAAAGTTTGTAAGCTTCTTAAATCTCTTTATGGATTAAAACAAGCTCCAAAACAATGGAATAAAAAATTTAGAAGAGTAATGATTTCTAATTGATACTCAATCAATGTTGGTGATATTTGCATATTTAGCAAATTTCAAGAAAAAACTGGTGTTATAATATGTCTCTATGTAGATGATATGTTGATCTTTGGAACTGATATTGAAAGAGTCAAAGAAAAAAATTATTTCTAGCTTCTCAATTTCAAATGAAAATTTTTGAAGAAGCTGATGTAATCTTGGGTATTAAAATTATAAGATCAGCGAATGGCTTGAATCTTACTCAATCAAATTATATTGAGAAAGTTCTACAAAGGTTTGGTCACTTTGACGACAAACCTGCTCCTGCACCATTTGATCCTAGCATCAAACTAATGCGGAACTCTGGTGATGTCTCGATCAGCTGACATATTCTCAGATTGTTGGGAGCCTTATGTATGTCATGCATTGTACCAGGGCGGATATTGGTTACACAGTAGGAACTTTGAGCAAGTTTACTAGTAATTCCGTAGTTGAACATTGGAATGTCTTAATGCGTGTTAGAAGATACCTGAAGGGTACGCTTAATGTTGATCTACATTTTACATTTTCAGCTGTTCTTAAAGGTTATAGCGATGCTACTTGGAATTCTGATCTGATTGACTCTAAATCTATCATTGCTTGAATTTTTACTTTGGCTGGAGGAGCGATCTCTTGAAGATAAAGAAGCAGACATGTATTACTCATTCAACCATCAAAATTTATAGCAATGTCTTCTGCTGGAGAAGAAGTTGATTGGTTGCGATCTATGCTGATAGATATTCTTTTATGGAGTAAGCAGTACCATCTTTAACTATCTATTGTGATAATCAAGTTGTTATGTTTCGGGCTTCAAGTGCTTGCTACAATGGCAAGTCGAGACAAGTTTGTCTCAAACACAATCATGTGAGGATATTATTGGAGGAAGGCGTGATATCGCTTCAATATGTGAAGTTCAGATTTAATTTAGCGGATCCTTTGTCTAAAGGGTTAGGCAAAGAGTTAGTGGTGGAAACCTGTAACGGTATGGGAATAAGTCTGTTATAAATTAATAGTACTTTATGGTATCCCTACCTAATGATATAATCTTGATTTCAAAGGGAAAAAACAAATAAAGTTGCAATTGCACATCAATAAAATTCCCATTTTAAAATATAATGAAATAAGTAGATGTGCATGATTGAGATTTTTTTCTCTTAATAAATTTATAAGACCGATCTCGATTGGAGTTAGTAAGAAAACTCTTGATAATTTTTTTTCAATATTCCTACTGAAGAGAAGGATGAGATTATATTCTCTTAATAAGTCTATAAATCGATTTCGATTGGAGTGTGTAGGAATACTCTTGATAGATTTACCAATACTTTGTGTAAAGGAGGATGAGATTAATTTCTCTTAATGAAGTTCATAGACTATTTGGTCGGAGTATGCAAAGTTACTCTTGATGAATTCACCGCACTAAGTGCGAAGTGAAGGCTGCTTCAATAAAATTTTAACAGGGAAATCTTAAAGCACTTGGCTTAAATGATTTAGGACACATGGCCGTAAGGTGTCAAAGGATTTCGATTTTCACTGAAACATAGTGATATACGTGGAGTATTTTTCTAACTTCATTCAATGAACCACTTAGTTCAAGATTTGTTCACCAAGTAGTCAATGATTTAGAAAACCTTCACTAGCTAATGGTTCAAGTCCAAAAGACACCATTATTGATGCATGTTGCTAGATTAATATCTCAAAATATACTTTTAATTTTTGAAAGATAAAATTTCTTGAAACAAGTGGTGGATTGTAAGAGTTAGTGTTTCAATTAATTTTGAAACAATTCATCCGTTGAAAAAGTTTTGAAATAACAAAATACAAGAATGTGAGTTATAACATTCAATTGTTTTAATTCCACGTTATAAACTTTTGCAAGAAGCTTTTCAATTCTACATTAAGGGTTTTTGAAAGATAAGTTTTTTCTTTCAAATTCTTGAACCTATAATAAATTCTATTAATTAAAAGTCTTTTTCTTGCAAAACTTTTATCCTATAAATTGAGTTTATTTTAATTGAAAAAGATAAGCATTCAAACAAAAATATTTTCCTTTGAAAACACTCGTGAGACATTAGTCAAAATGTGAAATCACTAATTCAAGAATAGAAGAGAAACATTCTTGAATGCTAATTGTTTTCTGACTTAGTTGAATCCCCAAGATAGAGTTGTTATTTATTCTTCCGATTGCTCGTGGGAGAGACTCCAACTATCTTCAAGAAACGTATTAACGTGCATCTAAGTCAAGCAAGTTTTATTTTGGATTCCTTGCAATTTTATCATTCTTGTCATTTGTTCTAACAAGGATCCACCGAACTATAAATATAAATTAAATACAGATAGGCCCTTTAACCACAAGTCCACAACACAAAAATAGGGGGAGTAGGGGTGTTTTGCATGACACTGTTGGAAATTGGGTAGCTGGTTACAGTGCAAAAACTAATGTAAACTCATCAACCAGTGCAAAACTATCATCTCTATTATACGGATTTCTTTTAGCTAAAAAATTGTTGGTTCAACTCTTGGAGATAACAACTGACTCACTCGAGGTAATTAAGTTTCTTCAAAACGAAAGAGATACTCATACAAATGTTTTAAATGAATGCAGGGATTTGATTAATAGAATGGGGAACCCCCAATCAGGCATGAGTCTCGAGAAAAAAATATAGTGACAAACCTGCTAGTCAAAGAAGGCCAGAAGATGAAATTAGACAAGCATTTTGAGGAATGAAAAATTCCACTTTTATTTGTTCGAAAGGTACTAAAAGAAGAAAAAGTGGATAAGCCTCAATGTAATTTGGATTGTAACCCCATTAGGTGGCCGGATCATTCGTGCGCTAGCAGTAATGCTAGTAATGTAACTACCTTTGTTGTATTGATGCATAATATTTTGATAAAATATCCCCTCTTTTTAACCAATAAATAAATAGTGAACATAGTATTAATTTAAATAATATCTTTTAAATGACCGCATAAAGTAAAAAGGTTATTAAATGATTTGAATGATGTTTTTTTATTTTTAAAATTTTAGTTTTAAATAAAAAATGCATGTCAATAAATTTTATTTTAAAAGATCAATTAATTAGAGTGAATGATTTTTGTTACAACAGTCCGTAATTGAGTGACCTTTTAGTTGAAAATTAAAATTAAGTAATTTTATGTTTAAAAAAAAGTCTATAATTAAGTGACTTTCTGTGAGAAGAGTTTATAGTTAATGACTTTTGAGTTAAAGTCAAAATTGACCAACTTCTTATAGAAATAATTCATAGTAGAGTGACTTTAATGAGAATAGTTCCTAGTTAAGTGACCATGCAAGATATTATATACGTTATTTTTGTCTCCTGTGATATCCACCCACATCAAAGAAGTGCCCGTTTGTGTGTAAATCCATTCATTCAGATCATATATATCATTAAATTTGAAAATTTTATGTCAAAAAATAACTTCTTAACAATAATATACAAAATAAAGAAACAAGTACACAAGAATTTAAAAAGAGAAGAAATACTCTCTCCGTTTTAAAAAGAATGATCTCCTTTCTTTTAATCTGTTTAAAAAAGAATGTCATCTTTCTTCTTTTAGTAACAACTTTCCACGTGGCATGTTTAAGACCACAAGATTAAAGGCAATTTGTACATTTGACATAACTTTAATTTAGAATTACATGATCAAAAGTCTTCTTTATTTTCTTAAACTTCGTATCAAATCAAACTAGTCTATTCTTTGTGAAATGGAGAGAGTAAGAGATATTGTCCAACCCATCGATGGCCCCTTAAAATTGGCACCAAATTTCACTTAGACACTTTAACTGAGCGATAATCATTCTAGACACCTCGTGTAGAGTACTGTTGTGTCATTTAGACACTTTTTGCTGACATATCAAAGTGAGTGTGATACACTCAATACTAGCGCGTGAAAGACTTAATTTAGCTAATTTTTAATTTTATTTTTCTCTTTTTCTTCTCCAATTTTCAAGTCACCACCTTCCACCATTTTTTCAAGCTTAAACTCTTCAATGGAGGTCAATTATTTTATCAAATCCGTTTTTGAGTCATTTTTTTTCTTCTTCAGTGTATTACTTTTCTAATTAAATTTATCATCGTCTCCCTCTACCTTTTTTGCCAAATCAATGGATATCAACACCCATATTTCATATTTGATCCCACAAAACAACAATTAAAAGAAATAAAAATAGTAAAAGAAAAGAAAAAACATATAGAGTATATGAAAAAAGACGATTTTCGATTCCACCTTTTTTGCAAAAAAAAAAATGAATATGAAAACTCATATTTTATAATTTTTCTTTCTTCCTCTCCTTGTCTCCCTCCTCCTCTCTTTTCTCTCAAAACAACACTAAGATAGAAAGAAAAAAAGAATCTAAAACAATTAAAAAGCAAATTAAGAAATTTATTGAGTATAGCAGATAAGACAATCACCATGGGCGGCGGGGGTGAGGGTGGGGTTGAGAGGAGAAGGGAGGGGTTAAATTGATTAGTTTTAGAATAATATTTTTATTTATTTACTAAATAGATTTTAAAATAATTTCTAACTTAAAATAACACATGTAATCATTTAATTCGTCGTTTGCCATGTCATCAACCAGTGTATTACACTCTCCTTCAGCTTTTTTCTTATTGTAAAAAAGGTGTCAAAAAAATATAACGGGATCTTACATGAAGTGTCTAAAATGAACATCACACAGTTGAAGTGTCTATGTGAAATTTAGTGTCAACTTTAGGGGGCTACCGATGGGTTTGACCTTAATGAATTATGATTTGAGTATGCATAGCCATAGACCATAGAACTCTTTGCTAAATTTCCTTGTATAATGCCTACAATACCCCTCCTTATCCGAGTTAATAACTTTGATGGTCATTCAATTATCAATTGTTTTCACAGAAAGTCACTCAACTTTTATTTTTAACTCAAAAATCACTCAATTGTAGCTTCTTTGCACAGTAACTTCTTTGCACAGAAAGTCACTCAACTTTCATTTTCTACTCAAAAGTCACTCAACGATGACTTCTTTGCACAGAAAGTCACTCAACCTATGTAATTGTTTTTTCATTAAAATTTAGTGACATAGAATTTTAATTATTAACCAAAATTATAAGAATCGAATATATACCCATTTAATCACCCGCTCTATTTAACCCGACCCGCTAAAAATATAATATTGAACATTTTATTTTACCATTAATTTCCTAAATCATTCTCCCTTGTCTCCCACATTCTTTTAGCGAATTAATGGTAAAATAAAATGTTCAATGTTCAATAGGGAATGATTTAGGGAATTAATGGTTAAATAAAATGTTTAGTATTATATTTTTAAGCGGGCTGAATTAAATGGGCTGGACATTAAATAGTTAAAATGGATATATATTTGATTCTTAAAATTTTGGTTAATAATTAAAATTTCATGTCACTAAATTTTAATGAAAAACAATTAAAAAGGTTGAGTGACTTTCTGTGCAAAGAAGTCATAGTTAAGTGACTTTTGAGTTGAAAATGAAAGTTGAATGACTTTCTGTGCAAAGAAGTCATAGTTGAGTGATTTTTGAGTTGAAAATGAAAGTTGAGTGACTTTCTATGTAAATAAGTCATAGTTGAATGACTTTTGAATTGAAAACAAAAGTTGAGTGACTTTCAATGTAAATAAGTCATAGTTGAATGACTTTTGAATTGAAAATAAAAGTTGAGTGACTTACTGTGAAAACAATTGATAATTGAGTGACCATCAAAATTATTAACTCTTCCTTATCCACGTGCTGACAAAAGACATGAATATCCTTTCTTTATAATTAACATATTGTTATAAACAATTTGTATTATAGTGAATGTCTAATTATGTGGAGTCCTTGTAGGATATGGTTAGGAATCCTACTTGGGGACCAAGTAAGGTTTTCCCTATAAATAAAGGGTTTCCCTTCATTGTAAATAAGATTTGTGAAAGATCAATGAATCCTGAATATACTTCAAGAGAAATAAGAAGTCTTTTCTCTTCTCCCTACTTTCTTCTTCTTCTAAATTTATATAGTTTCATAACACGTTATCAGCACGATTATTCTATTCTTAAAGAATTATGAAGAAGACGGGAAAATTGCAAAAAGATATCTTGCATACCTTATGCAATAAGGTTCTTATATCTTCAAGGTAGGATTTATCTTTATGTTATAATTATTTATGTAACAGATCTGGAGGTGCCATCTAAAGTAAGTATTTAAAGAGACTTGTCGACTTTTTATACGTTTAATTTTAACCGACTAGGAAGAGAATTCCTTAATTTATTTTAATAATTAAATAAGCACAATTTAGTGAAAGATATGTTTTCAATCTTTATATGAGGTACGTGATCTATTAAACTATATCTATTAACTGCTAGTGTTGATTATAAGAAATCAGTATTCTCAATTTTGTGTATAATTATAATATGTGATCATATTAATGATCATCAAAAGTGACAAATTGCAATTATTTTAAAGGCTTGAGTTTGAGCCTCATTGTGGGTAAGACGATAAATTTAAGTTTTATCGCACCAAAAGAATAAGACGATGGATTTATGTCTAATGGCACAAAGAGGGTAAGACATTGGGTTAAACTCCTGATGCACTATGATGATAAGATGTTGGGTTCAAGACCCGTCGATTTATGATCTAAGACACTTTTATATGGATAAGACATTGAATTTGAGTCTTAATGCACCATATTGATGATATAATAATGACTAAAGAAAAACAATGTTTTTTTGATGAGAAGTCATGAAATTTACTGAATTTGCTCCATTACATAAAGTGAATGTGGTTGTAGTGCATAATATGTCTGAAAGAAGACAAGTGATTGAATAATGCACATAAATATGGAATGAGGTACTAGCTATCATAATTTGATAAGCTCACATGTTTGTGTTCCATTCAT